>NC_133660.1:243377379-243677379 GCF_037893015.1 Macrotis lagotis
GAAATTGGCTCCATTGGACCTTATTAAACATGGGTCAGGTCTGCCAGATCATGAAAACATCTCCTGAAGTTAAGAATTATCCTCAGGCTCCCAGGAAAAGATTAACAAGCATGATTCTTGTCATAAATGAGAAGATACCAGATGTGACAGCTTAACAGACTTATCATTGGTCTAGTGCTGTGATGAGAAGGGGGTGTGTGTGTGTGTGTGGGGAGAATTTGTATTAAAAGTTTTACTCCTTTGGGAACCTCTGTTCCAGCTTCCTCATGTCAGAAAACCTTGGGTCTTACTCAATTGTAGGAAATGCAGGTTCATGATCTTGTAACAACTGAGACATCACTAGGCCACTGAGGCTTTCATTAATAATGCAATGGCCTGTAATCCAAACTTTAAACACTTGTAATTTATACAAGACCATTGATTAACTGTCAAAGATCAAAGCCTGTCTCTAAGCTTTCTTCTTACTTATTTCTACACATTTGGAAAGGAAAAGCTTCCCACAAAAGTATAAAATGTCTGAGATAGAAGGAACTTAGTGCAAATGCCTAATTTTATAGATAGGAAAGCTTTGTGGTTTAGAGATATTAAGTGGCTCTTTGAAGCCCAAACTACAAGTAAACAGCAGAAATAGTACTAAAGGAGTTTATTTCTCATTCTGGTACTTTTTCTACTATCCTAGAGCTGCTTCTGATTTATTATTTCAGAAACTGAAAGATAAAACAAATTTCAAATCTGACATTATCTAAAGGGTTTATCCCACATGCTCCTCCAAGTCTCTTAGAATTTGTCACCTTGCCTGTGCTGTGATTTACTATCTGACTGACCTTTAGGTTTCTAAAGTGCTTTAGGCAAGCAGTCAAACAGAGAATAGGCTCCTGACTGGGTTAGCAGAATGATTTATTTCAGATACTGAAAAGCAGATGAAATACAACCAGAGAGATCACCAAGTGCAAGGACTGGCACAAAGTAGCTACTGAATTCATCCTCATACTGGCTCATTAGTTTGTTTCTCCTTCTTTCTTTAGAAAAGTCAGAAATTAGAGTGATTTGAACTTTTTAACTCCATACCCCCTAATGTTGGCTTCCCCACTTTATTCCTTTTATCTGCATTGTTCACCTCTATGTATTTCTACAGACCATCATCAAACTGATGGTATTTTAAACAATAGTCTCGTAAACTAGCCACTATCATTCTACATACAAAAAGTGAAATAGAAGAAAAAGCTGAATGAACCAGAATCATCAAATAGGGAATTCATTTTTTTTTCTATTTTTAAAAGAAACCAAAAAATGATAAGAAAACAAGCTATTGTAAGGAAATTATTTAAAAAGGATAAAAGAGGTAACTTTGAGGGAATGCCCTGGGGTTTGATGCAGATATGTAATAGCAGTATCCTACCATCATGAACAAGGTAACATTGTATTACAATCTTTGCAAAATCCTATAGGTTTTTCCCACAATTATTTAATTTTGTTTCTCACTTGCATTTGGTAATATTCTTCAGAATAAGAATCTATTATATATTGTTTATAGTGTTTATCACCCACACTTCATCAAAAAGAGAGAAAATTAAATGTATGAAATTGGATTTCCTAAGGCAGCAGAGTCACTATTTATATTTTCAAATAAAAGATATTATAGAAACAAAAGAATTGTCTTCTCTCAACTTGAAAAACTAATTAATTAATTACTTATCTATCTAATAATTTGTCCTGTTTATCAGACATTATGGATAATTGAAATTTTACTATGTTTGGTGATGGTGATGGTGGCAATAGTAGTAATAGCTAACCTTTATTTAGCAATATCAGTTTTGCAAAGGATTTCATAAGTAACATTTTATTTTATCCTCCCAACATCCCTGTGAGGTCTGTGTGATAATTATCCTCATTTTATTGATGAGGAAACTGAGCCTGAGAGAGGTTAAGTAATTTGGTAAATGTCCAAGTTCAGATTTAAACTCAGATATTTCTGATTTCCGGTCCAGTGCTCTAATTACAGTACCATCTAGCTGCCTATTATAATTCCTGGGTAGGAAATCCTTGGTGGTGCTATCCAACATCATTATAGCAGAAATCTATTCAGAGTTTTAAAATGCAGACCTTATGTCAATATAGACACCAACTGAGATAGGCGCTGTATGTATTTTCCTCCATTTTACAGATAGGAAAACTGAGTCTTAGTGACTTGTTCATTATCTCAGGAAGTGTCAGAGATGGAATATAGATCCAGAACTACCTGATCTACTCCAACCTCCTATCATCTATGTTACTTAGAATATCGACTCATAACCTTGGCTTCTAAGTAATTATGTAAGAAGATACCTATACCACCAATCAAATCATCTGTAATAGTGCAAAATGGCTCTAGCTCAAGTAACTACAAAAGCAAAAAAGAAATCTGTTTTTTTCTTGTCATTTTCAATCCTGGACAGATTTTCATTATCTTAAAAAGTTATGTGACATTATTGTACGATTTTATTCTTGTAGTTCTTGCCTTGCCACATTTCTTTATCTACATCTTCTTGTCTTTTCCATCCTTTCTTAATCCTATACAGAGTCTTTCCTCCTTCTTTCGCTTCCCGAATGTACTGAGATTCCATAGGAAATGGTATACGAGAGGCTTGAATTAGAAATCGAGCTTAAATTCTACTTCAGGCACTTATTATTTTATGATCTCAGGAGAATTCTACCTAACCTCTAGTCTCTGTGTCTTCACATGTACATTTAGTGGCCTCTAAGATTATTTCCAACTCTAAATTTTGGATCCTATGAATTGCTCCAACAAATGTTATCAACAACCTCTATCTTCTCAAATAAAAATGTTTGAAGCAGTAGATTTCATGAATATTCATGAATATTCAGGGTGAAGAATTAGAATAACATTCATTTTTAAATTATATTTTTAAAGAATTTTATTTATTTTGAGTTTTACAATTTTCCCCCCCTAATCTTACTTCCCTCCCCTCACCCCCCACAGAAGGCAATTTACCCATCTTTACATTGTTTCCATGGTATGCATTGATCCAAATTGAATGTGACGAGAGAGAAATCATATCCTTAAGGAAGAAACATAAAGTATAAGAGACAGCAAGATCAGACAATAAGATACCAGTTTTACTCTAAATTAAAGGTAATAGTCCATGGTGTTTGTTCAAACTCCACAGGTCTTTCTCTGGATACAGATGGTATTCTCCATTTCAAACAGCCCCAAATTGTCCCTGATGGTTGCACTGGTGGAATGAGCAAGTCCATCAAGGTTGATCATCACCCTCATAACATTCATTTTTTCTTTCAATAAACTTTACAATATCCTATAGGCTTCCCCAAAATCATTCTCCATTACTGCTTTGCTGATTTAGGTCCTAAAAGTTGACAGCTGTCTCCTGAAACTTTCTTCCAGGCTTTCTGACTGTTCAGAGTGGTACACTCTTCACAGTCTCAATGAATGCACTGAGTGGATTAAATTGGATTAAGTAGTCATCCTTTCAACAAGTTAGAACCAATTCAATTAGATTAAGTATCTGGGAGATCTCATAGGATCTATAGATTTAGAACTGGAAAACATTTTATAGATCAGATAATGGAAGCAAAAATAGTTTAAGTGACTTGCCCAAGGTCACCTGGTGAGTAAGTATCTACTCAAACTGGTGCCAAATTGACTCCTCAGTACAAAACTCTTTCTAGTAGGCCATCTACTAGCCTCAAACAATCCCTTGAAACACCAAAGGACAAAATTACTTCTAGCTGAATGAGGTGGCACTTGAGCTTTCCTTGAAAGAGAGAAAGGATGCCTGCCAATGAGCAGATTTATTATGAAGATGAAATGAAAAACTTTGCAAATTTTAAAGCATAACATAAATGCAACAATTTTTAATAAGTAGAATTGGGATGATTTTGGAAGATAGCATCTATTCCAGTCAAAGGAAATTGTGTGCAGAAAGAAATTAAAGTGAAAGATCATGAGGCAAGATCAATTTAAAAAAGTCATCTCATTTGACTGGAACATAGAGTAAGTAAAGGGGAGTATATGAAACAAGGTCCAATAAGTAGAAAGGAGTCATATTGTGGAGGCCTTTGGGACAGGCAGTGTATTCTATTCTTTGATATTTCATTGAAAAGGAAGAACTATTAAATGTTTTTCAGCTTGGAGTTATAAGATTATAGAGATTTGGCAGAGAAGTTAAGGATAGATTGAGAGTGAAGAGGATGCAATGGGGACAATAATTATATATATAATATACACACATACATATATAAATACATTATATTGATATATACTATTATACTTCTATCTTATAATATGTGCAATATTATATTATAATATATAATATATTACAATAGTTCAGATTAGAGGTGATATTTATATTTCTACATATCCTGAATAAATTGAAAGTCAAAAACTCTAGTATCTAGTCTCAATTTGCCACAAACTAATTATTGGTGAGGCCCCTCCTTGATCACTACATCTGTTTCTTCCTCTGAAAAGTGATGGAATTAGAATAAAGTTGGAATTCAGATTTTCTTTCAATTCTAGCTTTGTATGATTCTATAATGTATTCACTTGCTTCCCAAGGTCACGCAGAAGTACCAAGTAAAGGAGCCTGAATTTTAACTGAGGTCCTATCATTCCAGATCCATCCCTCTTTTTACTGAATCACATTTATCTCTATGCCTACTTTTCCTCCAGACCCAGTAATCCTAAATCATTTTGTTATTCCTTGGAGATTTTTCCTTCCCCCCCCCATTAATTTCATAATTGTTTTAATTCATAAAGTAGCATACAAATAAAGGCCTATCCAATACTGAATATAGTTGGAACATGGCCTCAGATCTTATATATCAATCTCTTATCAAATTATTACAATATTTTTCTGGTATATCATAATACCCTTTTCATGGGTCCATAAGCAAAATCTATCCTCCTTGATATTTCTACATTTTGCTTTTTAGTAGAACATACACTTTTTATTTATAGTTTCTAACCAGTTGACTTTAATGACTCTGTTCTCTTGGGTTCTCTGTCTCACATTTCTTATTTGGTCTCTTCATTGTTCTCTTCTTTAAATGTGGGTGGATATAACCCAGGGTCTGTTCAGAATCTATCCTTTCCCTTCTGTTTTCTTCTTTTTTGGACAATCTTATTTACTCCTATGACATAAATCATTAATACTATGAGAATTTCATTTTTTTGGTTTTTTGTTTTTGCAAGACAATGGGGTTAAGGGACTTGCCCAAGATCACACAGCTAAGTGATTATGAAGTATCTGAGGTTAGACTCAGTTCTTCCTGACTTCAGGGCTGGCACTCTATCCATTGCACCACCTAACTGCCCCCTAACTCTATGAGAATTTCAATCAGGGCATATCTTATTTAAAAGAATCATATCTAATAGAAGGAAAGGGAAAATACAGCTGTATGTGGAGAAATTATGTATTTGTTATCAGAAATTCAAGATTCCAAGAGAAGATGTGCAGAGCAGAATATTGAGAAAAGGGGAAAAAAGTTGGACAAACAGAAGTAATATTGTCAAGAAGTATTATCCAGAATACCCAATAAGACAGAGAATATGAATGTCTGGATCATCCATTTGCATTGTTGCTGGGGATAAAAGAGGCACATAAAAGTTGACATAATGTTTGTGCTTATCAGACTGTGATCCAATCACACAAAATCAATGTCCAATATTTTGATTTTTGATTACTCAATTTCATCTTTCTGGGGAAATTTCTTGAACTTCCCTTTTTGGAAAATGGTGGCATAAGCTCCCCAGTCCAACCCTTACTGCTAGATGGGTTTTCTTGGTGTGACAGTCTCCAGCAAGACTCCTGACACCAGAAATAAATGTCTTTTTCCTTTCCTTTCCTTTCCTTTCCTTTCCTTTCCTTTCCTTTCCTTTCCTTTCCTTTCCTTTCCTTTCCTTTCCTTTCATTTCCTTTCCTTTCCTTTTCCTTTCCTTTCCTTTTCCTTTTCCTTTCCTTTCCTTTCCTTTCCTTTCCTTTCCTTTCCTTTCCTTTCCTTTCCTTTCCTTTCCTTTTCCTTTCCTTTCCTTTCCTTTCCTTTCCTTTCCTTTCTCCTTTTCCTTTCCTTTCCTTTCCTTTCCTTTCCTTTTCCTTTCCTTTCCTTTCCTTTCCTTTCCTTTTCCTTTCCTTTCCTTTCCTTTTTTTGGGGGGCAATAGGGATCAGTGACTTGCCCAAGGTCAGACAGATAGTAAGTATCAAGTGTCTTTGGCTGGAATTGAACTCAGGTCCTTCTGAGTCCAGGATTGGTGCTCTGTCCACTGGACCACCCAGCTGCCCCTAGAAAAAAATAATCTGCACATCATCAAATTCCAATTGTAAGAAAGTAGCACCTCCATTAAACCTCCTGTTCTTTCACAGACTACAATATTCACATTCCCTTTTGAAAGTGGGTCCTAGAGTATCACAGTCCCCTTTGAGAGTTTACTCTGTTGACCATTGGCAAGGAGGAAAATTACTTTTACAGATTATAGTTACAAAGTGCTTCTGAATCATGGAATCTTCCTAATCCATGGAGAAGTTGACTGAGTTTCTGGTCCATATCAAATTATGCCTTAGACTCCACTGCTATAAATTTCTTGATGATCTGATGAAGGTCCTGGTAATTTCTGCTAAATTGGGATTTATCAAACTGTCAATTACTCCAGTAATGATAAAAGAGAGCCCCCTGCTGGAGAAATTTCAGAATTTCCCCCTTCAACTACAAATCGTAAAAACCTTAGAGAAGGATTTTAGAGTCATCTATTCCAATCCCTACTTCCTGAGAGGTTTCTCAGCTTCTTTCCTAAAATTCCTAGTTCCTGGAGCTAAATCCAATACCTGAAGGTGACTATTCAGGATAAATTACGGCATAAATTTGACCTGCTTCATTCTGAATGCTAGCTCTTCAACCAAAGATTCCATTGAAAAAAAATTCCCAAATACCAATCTTACAACCCATTAAACTCCCCAGATCACAGAATGTTTGAGAAGTAAAAAACTTATAGATCATTTAATCTTTCTCCTCCTCCTTCCCCTTAAACTGCACAATGACTCTTTCTTACCATTAAGTTCAAATATATACTGTTCAGCATGAAAAATTCTTATCTGACCCCCCCTACCCACTCTGTCAATTTAGTTTTCTTATTAATCACTTGTCCCATCTCCATACTTCTTCTCTAGTAACCCAAACCTACCCCCCCTTTGTTAAGAATGTTCTCCTTCATCACTCCCTCCTCATTTTTGAATCCATAATTTCTTGCAAGAATCTGATATCACCCCTTTTTTGTTAGACTCCTTCTGGTCATTGAACTTCCTTCTCTTCCAAAGTTACTTTGTCTTTGCTTTCTTTATATTTTGTTTATACTTATCTATACATTTGCTACTGTTGCCTCTATTAGAATGTAAGAACCCCAATTGTTTGACTTTGTTTCTTTCTCTAGTTCCTAGCATAATGTCTGGCACAGACTGGATAAGTGTTTGTTGATTAATCTGCATAGTTTTTTTTTGCAAATATATGCATCTTATTCCTTCCCCTCCAAGAAGGCAAGTTCTTTGAAGACAAGTTTTGTTAGATTTTTTTCTTTTCAGTACCTAGAACAGCTCCTGGTGCATAATAGGTGCCTGAGAATTGTTTATTTATTAATTAATTTTCTTACAGTAATACAGAATTAAAACTGGAAGGGATTGTAGAGGACATCTAATCCAGTTCATGCATATTAATTGATTTCTCTCAAGGAAAAAATTGATCTCTCTAAAGTCACACAACTAATACAGTGCAAAGGCATAGGATGGAGAAAGCATCAACAATTCAATCTCAAAACTAAATTCTGAAAACAAGCATGGGCAGGACATTGTATATAAAAGGAAGGGTCTGATCTAAGCAAATGTTTATTGTCAGGTCACAGAAAACACAATTAGGCAGTCATGAAATCATGAAGAGATGATCACTGTGACAAGAGCACTTTTCTTCAAACCTTCCCTCACAACCATTAGAATGACCATATGTTTATTCATTCCTGACCAAAAAACATGAGATGCCTGGTGGCCTGGTTTTCTAATCCATGTGCACAGGTGAAGCTCTAGCTGTAGATATAACACTGAGCTCTCAATAGACTTTGCTTTTCCTTTCTCTTCCCCTGAGGTTGGGCAGAATAATCCTGATTTTTTTAGTGGAGATCCCCTGACTATTCTTGTCCCTGTGCTATTGAATTTGTTTTTAATGAATGACTAGGATAAGAGCATAGATGGCGCACATCATTTTTTAAAAATGATAGAAAGCTAAGGGGGTAGCTAAAACACTAGATGAAAGAACACAAAATTATTCTGATAAACCAGAACAATAGACTGGATCTCATAATCTAACATTTAATAGAGATAAATGTATAATCCAATATTGGGGTTTAAATCATAATGGGAAATGGTTAGTGTTTATATCAAAATGACCTAATGGTTTTTAGCAGTCAAAAATGATTAACATACAATCTAGGTCTATATTAAGAAAGGAAAGGATATAGAACATGAAAGTAAGTTGTCCTGATGTACTTATAAATATATTGCTGAGGAACTGTATTTCATTTGGAATAACATTCTTTAGAAAGAATAAATATATTGGACAATATCTAGAGGAGGACAACTGGGGGAGAGAGTATTGGAGACATTGCAGAAGTTGGCTGAAGGAAGTGGGAATGGTTAGCCTGGAGAATACAAGATTCGGGAAAGAATATTGTACTTGTCTTCAAATATCCGAAGGACTGTCTTGTGGAAGCAGAAATAGATTTGTTCTGCTCAACTCCAGAGCAATGGATGAAAGTCACAAAGAGGTAGATGTAAACTAAATTGAAGAGAAACTTCCTAATAATCACTGATGGTTCCCCTTCACTGAAGTTCTTCATTTTAAGTGAATAATAGATGACAGCTTGTTGGAAATAAAGAAAGGCATTTCAGAAAGTTATGATTTGAATTAGATAAGTCAATCAGTCAGTAAGCATTTTTTTTAAAGACAGCATTTGTCCAGTTAAGCATTAGGGATAATTAAGCAAAAACAAACTTGTCTCTGATTTCAAGAAGCTTGCATCCTATCATAATCCTTTCTATCAGACATGAGTAAACAAAAATATACACAAATAGAATAAATTAAAAGCATTAGGGGAGGGGAAATTAGTACCTATGACTATTAAGAAATGCCTTAGGCAGGAAGTATTTTTTGAGCTGAGCTTTGAAAGAAAATAGGGATTCTAAGAGGTAAAGGTAAAAACAGGGACTGTGCTCTGGATGTGAGATATAACTTGTGTAAAATAGAGATGAGATATGGAATGTCTTGAGTAAGGAAGAATAAATAAGTCAGTTTGGTTAGAGCAGAAAGTAAAAGAAAGGTAGCCAAATATAAACAATCTAGAAATGTAGGGAGGAGCCAGCTTGTGAAGGACTTTAAATACCAACAGAGGAACGGTTCTCAGGAATCCCTTTCGTTATTCTGCTGTTCCTTTATTCCTTCTTGGTTGCTCAAGAGGTCAAAGACAGGTTCAGCTAGACTGCCATTGAGAAATTCTAATACTGTTGGTTAGGATTCCATATGTTCCTAGATGGTTGATTCTTCATCTCTAACAGATTACAGGAAATGTCTGAAAAATCACCTTCAACCCAGATTACTGAACTCATTATTGTAGTTCATAACCATGTATCAGCTAGTCACTAGCCTCCACTCAATGGACTCAACAGTCACTAGTTACTACCAACATTTTGTCTTGACTCCTAAAAAAATAGAACATTGATCCGACATTATGTCCCTGATCATGCCATCAACTTGGAAATGAAAGTTCTTACCATGAAGTTTTTGAACTGTTACTGTCTTAAGGGCAAAAGAGAGTTTTTTAGAAATCCCAAGTCTATTTTGCCTCATGGGAGAGTCAAAGCCTTCCAATACTACAAGGGCTCTACATCAGTCTCTAGGATTCACTGAAAAGTAAGGAGAGGTATCTATCTAGCAATATCATGTGATTTCCCTTTGAGAGTAGTCAAAGACTTCATGGTAGTGCCATAACTTTATGGATATAAAAGTAAAGATGTTAGAGGATTACCTGTGATGATTCCATTTTTTTTCTCCAAGTGGAGCAAAAACTACGGTCTGGAGGACTATATAGGACCCTGGACATTCATAAGAGGATAAAAACTGTGGTATGAGCTATGAGCTCTTTATGGTTATTTTTTTGGTCTTGATTTGCATTTTAATTGGTGTGGAGGGTAAAGGCAGTCTTGTACTTAATATATGCAATGTTGCCTTGAATTCACATAGAGAAATAGAAACCCTTCCCCCAATTGTGTGGAATCCTAAAAATAAACTTAATTAAAGGTATAATTGGAGATTTCTAAGAGAGAAATAAAGGAAAGTGCCAAACAAGGAACTCCTTAACATTTGAATTGTTTCATGTAAGCCCAAAGCTTGTCATATACCATGGGTTTTTCTGAAGTATGAAGGAAAACCTTAACAATTATGTTATGGAGACTATTTCCTAGAATGAACTAAAACCTTCAAAAAATTTAAGGAACATTCAAATAAAACAAAATAAGATATTTAAGGGTGAGGTAGGTGAACAAAGTTGGAAATGGGGTTTTTTGCTTGAGAAAGATTCTACTGTAAGACTGAAAGAAGATGGTTCAACCCAACTCCTTTTTTTGCTTTAAGTTTTAATACAAAAAATATTGCTACACTAACTTGGAAATGTAGATCAAATTTCATCAAGTAGTAATAGATGTCATATAAAAAAAGATGCATCTAAATTGAATTTGTGTTCATTAAATGAACTTGTGTTTTCAGAATATCCAAAGATATTCTATATGTGAAATTGTTAATAATCTTTAATGACTTCCAAAAAATTTGTCCTAATTCATTTTTTAAAGGAAGAAAAGAGTAATTGAAGACATTATGATCTTAGTATCATAGAACCTCAGATCTATAAAGGACTTAAAAAAGCTATCCATTTCAACCTTCACTTAAAACCTTCATTCCTTCCATGTGGTCTTTGCTCTCTTTGGCTTTCTCTATTGTTTGTGAGAGATGGGAAACACTGACAGAGGACTGCCCAGCCTGGTACACCCGCATTAAAGAAGGTGACGGACTCTGAGAGCAAAGCAGAATTGCAGTAGCTCAAAAGAAAGGTGAGATGTACAGATTTAGAGACAGTTCTACTTCAAATTTTCCCATGGACTATTTGTGCCCAATGCATGGTAAACCTTTCAAACTCTGTTGGCCTGATTGGTCACAGTCAGCCATCCTCTACCTTGACCCCAACACAGTGATGTCATTTTGATCCTCTTCAGCCATGAAGGATTGCAACCATATGGACACAGTTCATGCCAAGGTGCTTTCTACAAAGGGAGTAACTAATGCAGAATGTCATATTCAAGATGTGGTTTGGACAGGGTAGAAGAATATAGGTCAGCACTATCTTCATTCTATGTCTCTATAATGATTAATGCCACCTAAGGTTTTTCTAGTTTGATGATTGCAATTTTAATCAGATAGTTTATGAGCACCAAGAAAGGTAAGAAGAAATTGATGGAGCATAATATAAATTCAAGAATATTTGTCAATTTAACTTCATAAATTTATTTTGACAAGTTTACTAGACTGATAGATCAGAGAAATATTGAATACAGGTAAACATTCCTTTTCTGAATCACTCAATAAACTTTTATTTGGTTGTTGTTATTCAGTTGTTCTGTCATATCTGACTTTTCATGACTCCATTTTGAGTTTTCTTGGCAAAGATACTGGAGTGATTTCTCATTTTCATCTCCAACTCATTTTACAAAGGAGGAAACTGAAGCACACAGTTAAAGGGACTTGCTCAAGCTGACACACAGCTAGTGCCTCAGACCAGATTTAAACTCAAGATCTTCTTGACTTCAGGCTTGTACTCTATCCACTGAGTCATCTAGCTGCCTCTTTTTATTAAATACCTTTTGAGTTACCTATTTTTGCTCCTCCCCTCTGCTGGCAATTATAGTCACTCCCATGGGTTCAGCTCCAATATCTATGCAGATGATTCTCATACTTTATCTCCTGTCTTGACCTCTCTTCTGTTTTCTAGTCACACATCTACAACAGCACGTAGAAAACATCCTACGTGCTTGCCTAACCAGGAATCCAAAAAATGGTATTTCTGAAAGAATTATGGATCAAGAATTAGAGAATTTGGATGTGACTCTGCTTTACAAACTTTATATTCCAGGAAAACTGAACTATTTTGCCTGCAGAACATACCCTGTTCTATCCTTCCTTTGTACCTTTGCTCCCTCCTTTTTGTTTATTTTCTCTCTTCTGCATCTATAAAAATCAAATATCACCTGATACCATTGGTGGGTTTCCCCCAGGTATCCTCCAGGCATTATAATCAGAGTTAGACAACCTGTCTATGAATCCTTTCTCAGATACTGTGTAACTGTGGGCAAATTACTTAATATCTCTCAGACTCAGTTTCTTCATCTATAAAATACAGCAAACACCTCATAAATAACTTCTTCCCAAAGATTTTGAGAGGATCAAATGCCATCTGCAGAGTACTTTGAAAACCCTGAAGAAACTGTATGTGGTGCTCATTATTATTTTGTTTTTCAACTCTCTTTGTATTTAACAAGTAATATTATTATCTCTGTGTTTGATCCTTTTACAGCACCACAAAACAGGTAAGAGTATGTGTCTTCTCTACTATCTGTATCTTTTTAGTGCATGGAGAAGTAATTATGATTGTGTATTTGTTAAATGTCAGAGTCAATGAATGAGTGAAACAACAGGTGAATGATTTGGTAATTGGCTCAGTATGATGATCAGAGGAAAGAATCAATATGATCTTAGTTTGGATTTATTAAGTTAGAGGTGATGGTGGAACATACAAGTGTAATTATTTTTTGCCCATAGATGGAGATTAGATCCTAAATCTTAAAACTAAGGAGACATCTGGAGATATGATTTGAAAATCATCCTCATTTGGGGTGGCTAGGTGGCGCAGTGGATAAGGCACTGGCCCTGGAGTCAGGAGTACCTGGGTTCAAATCCAGTCTCAAACACTTAATAATTTCCTGGCTGTGTGGCCTTGGGCAAGCCACTTAACCCCATTTGCCTTGCAAAAACCTAAAAAACCCCCAAACAAAAAAGAAAATCATCCTCGTTGAAGTGAGGCCAAAGAGGAGCATTTATTCCTAACTTTAACAGTTTACATGATGGGTGATTTGACTTAATTGCTTTTTAAAAAAATTATATTTTATTCATCTTTACAAAGTTTGGTTCCCTGTGTAAGAAAAAGAGAAAGAGATTAAATTCAAAATGAGGTAATAAACTAAATGAACAATAAATTATTTAAATTAAATACATTCTTTTAAAAATTAATTATGATTTAACATGAAAACATGTAAAAACAAAAAATTATGATTAAAAATAAAATTATCTGCATGGAAATGATAACTGAAGCTATAGGAATAAATGAGATTGTCAAGGGAGAAGGCATAGTTAGAGAAGGGGCCACAGATATCTCTTGAGGATTATAAAGATTCAACAGAAAAACAGGAAACAGATGATTGGAGGTAGACAAGGAGAACAGGAAGTGACTATAGAGGATAGAGTTAGGCTTAGAGTAAAAATAAAAATCTAGCTTTAAATCCCATTTCTGAGACACATTAGCTGGTTGTGATTATGAATGAGTCATTTACCTCTTTAAGTCTCAGGTTTTTAGACCTCACTCTCTAACAGTTTCTTTACTTAGGGTCTACGAACTTTAAAAAAAAATGATAACTATTCTAGTGTAATTGGTTTTCTTTCTAATCCTATGTAACTTATTTGCATTTAGAAACTTATTTTTTCTGAGAAAAGGTTGATAGGTCTTACCAAGCTTCTGAAGTGGTCTATGGAACAAAAAGTTTAAGAACTCTTGTTCTATTAGTGATAGAAAGATTGTGATCTGCATTGAAGGTCCCAATTAGAAATTTTGGCCAATGTATTGTCATACTAATGAAATCCCAAGTTCTTAATATACTGTTATTTTATTTGAAATATTAATTTTGATGAATGTGACTTTGGATAAACTAGCTTTAGGCCAAGTGGTTTTATGGAAAGTGCCATTAGACAAAATTTAGATAAATTGGTCTAGATTCAGGGCTTAACAATACATCTTTTGAATCTCTAACAAGTCCACAGTTATTATTCCAATCTTTTTCCATTTTCAAATTCTCAATTGCTTGCATGCTGTTTGCTTTTTCTGAGATTTCCTCACCATCTTCATTGAAAAATCAAGCCCATGAGACATAAACTCTCTTATCTTTCTTTATTTCTACTTCAACATTTTCTACTTCTTCTTTACCATGTAGCACAGAATTCTACAAAGATTAAATGATTATTTAATTACCCAGCAGAGGAGGAAACACTTAATCTAGGAAGATATTGTCTCTGATGTGCTGGAGGAGCATGGAATGTTAATGCATTTGTCAAATGTCATAATCAATGAATGAGAATCCCTGAATTACCTAGGGAATGCAAGCTTGAATAATGGAGGAAAGCTTCTGGAAACTGAGATGGGGACCATAGCATTAGAATGCCAAGATCCAAACAAAAGATTCCAAAGATTTTACTAGAATTTAGGATAATGTCTTCATGATCCAAATTCCTCTTGTGAGAAAGAACCAGATCTAAGGGAGCCCCATTTCAATCCTCTCAGAAGAAATATCACTGCTCTTAGATTAGGGTTATAGACTAGATCTATTATTTTATTGGTATGATAAACCTAGGAAGGTAGGGAAACTCATTGTTCATTGTCCCCTTCTCTGACATTTATAGAATTAGAGATTTGTCCCAAGTGGCAAGAAATTCAGAGAGCTGCCCCAGGTTCATATAGCTAATATGTGTTAGAGACAAGACTTGGTCCCCAACAGGCAGGTTCTTCATTCACTGCTTCTTCTTCTCCTGGTTTCAAATGAAAAATTAAAGAATTGTAGAAGTGTTAAGAACTATATTTTAAAGAGCTGTGTGTGGACAAAGTGACACTCATAAAGCAGTCAGGGAGGAGAGCAAATTTCCTGTGATCTGTTGGCAAATTAATTTCTTTGCATAATGATGTTGATCTGCTTCATTTGTATCCATACACTGTTCACCTTTCTTTGTTCTCTTTCACACTTTGAGCGGATTGTGTTTTTTCACTCACTGTGGATGCCTTCATTCATGCCTCCTTCTTGTTTTCCTTCTGCCTGGATTAAATCATTGCCTGAGACCAACAGACTGACTTCTTGTCCCATTGCTTGAATGTGAATTTTATCCCCTACCTCTTGCAATCCTTATTTTCTCTCCTAAATGTACATTTCTGCCATAGCTAGCTCCAGACGGCCCCAATTATCTTGTGCCCTTAGCTTTCTTCATTGGCTACTAGGATCATAACCATATAGATGGAAGGGGATTTAGTCTAAGGAAGATAAAATGATTTACCTGAAGTCACACAGTAAGTAATAAAACTAGGATTTCAATCCAGATCCTTTTTTTTTAAGTTTTTTTTTGCAAGGCAAACGGGGTTAAGTGGCTTGCCCAAGGCCACACAGGTAGGTCATTATTAAGTGTCTGAGACTGGATTTGAACCCAGGTACTCCTGACTCCAGGGCCGGTGCTTTATCTACTATGCCACCTAGCTGCCCCTGAATCCATATCCTTTTAACTCAAATTCATCACCTTTTCTACTCTGCCACATGGAACTCCCTTTCTACCCAAGGAATGACAAAAATCACAGATTCTAGAACTAAAATCAAAGCTGGAGATCACAGATTGTGATCCTTTAATTTGACAGATGAGGAAATTGAGACCAAGAGATAGTTAAAACAGTTTAGACCAATTTGCATTGCTATATGAAAATCTAAAATTAGACCCAGATCTCTAAAGTCTAAGTCTAGCCAGCACTCTGCCCACTATAAAAGGAGTGGGAAATTCTTTGCCCCGAGCCAACCTGCTTTTCCTGTGTGTATCAAAAAGAATAATAACCCTATCCCCCCAAAGAACTGTCCAATAGTATCACTCAGCAACAGTGACCTATTAGTATAACTTGCTAATTTGGTGAACAGATAGAATTCATCCATTCAAGCAATAAAAAGTAAGAGATGAATTGGTAAGTATTGGACATGGACCTATTTGTTTAATTATTATTTTGTCTAAAGTCAGTTTACATAATTTTTGTTGTTCAATTGTTTCAGTCATGTCCAACTCTTCATGACCCCATTTGCATCTTGGCAAAGATATTAGAGTAATTTGTCATTTCCTTCTTCAATTCAATTTACAGATGATTAAACTGAGAACAGCAGGGTTAAGTGACTTACTCAGAGTCATACAATTGAAAGTGTCTGAGGCTGGATTTGAATTCAGGTCTGCCTGACTCCAGGCCTGGCATGCTATGCACGGTGCCACCTAGCTACATAAAAATTTGCCTAAAGCCAATTCATAGATACTTCCATATTTCAGGATATCAATAGATATTCTCCACCTAGGCTTCAAAAAGAGGAAAGGGAGAAGAGTGAAGACAGGATAAAGAGGGAGAGAGAGGAAGAAGATAAGGAGGAGAAGGAAGAAAAGAAGAAGAAAGAAGAGAAGAAGAAAAGAAGAAGAAAAGAAAAAGAGAAGAAAGGACAGAAGAGGGGGGGGGGAGAGACAGAGAGAGACTCTTTTCATTACCAAAGGCAATATTTGATAGTAAACATTGGTATGATCTCTAATACTACACTGTCTGGCATCTGTTGAGTCTTTTACTTCTTGGAAGTGAATAAGCTAGGACTTATTGTGAGTCAAGCTCTGAATTAAAGCAGGGTCAGAGTTTATTATTTAACAAAGTGAAAGTTTGTAATTAGGCTGTGATCTCAGCATTTATATTCTAAAGCTTCATAGAATTTAATCTAATGTTCCTCACAATTTGCTTTTGATTAATCAACAAGCAATTGTTAAACTCTTTAAGTGAGACATTGTCTTAAGAATATAAGGGAATGTCATTCCTATCTATGATTTGCTAGTAAATAGTTTGTTATAGTTATTTCATATAACACTGTAGCATTAAAAATCCTATTTCACAAATTTTAATTTTATTTTGGTGACCAACATATTTGCTGTATTTTCCTAAATTAATTGAACATAATTAAAATTTTCTTAAGTTCTTATTATAGTCTATTCTTGTTCAGAGATTATCATCCAATCTCTGGCCAAGAATTTTATGAAATTTTCCTTGGGTAGGTAGATAAATTCTTTTTAAAAAATTGTTTATTTTTCTAAATCCATGAAATTATAGTTTTCAGCAATCATTATTTTGCAAGATTTCTATTTTTATATTTTTCTCCTTCCCTTTCCCTGACAGAAAACAATATAGGTTATACATGTATAACTATGTTAAACATTAAATACATATTAACCATGTTGTGAAAGAAGAATCAAATCAAAATGAAAAATGAGTAGAGAGAAAAAAATATGATTCATTAGAAAACTTAAAAATTGAAGATAGTAAGCTTTGGTCTACATTTAAACCCCATAGTTTCTTCTCTGAGGATGGCTGGTGTTTTCTATTACAAGTCGTTTAGAATTGTCTCTGATGATTGTATTGCTGAAATGAACAATTCCATCACAGTTGATCATCACAAATGTTACTGTGTACAATGTTCTTCTGGTTCTGCTCACTTCACTCAGCATCAGTTCATGCAAGTCTTTACAGGCTATTCTGAAGTCCTGTCCTTTATGATTTCTTGTAGTACAATCGAGTTCCCTCACATTCATATAGCACAATTATTTCAGTCATTTTCCAATTGATGGGCATCCCTCAATTGCCAATACTTTGCCACTACAAAAAGAACTGCTATAAATATTTTTGTTCATGGGGATTTTTTATTCTTTTTTGTGATCTCTTTGGAATACAAACCTAGAAGTGGTATTGCTGGATCAAAGGGTATGTACAGTTTTATGGACCTTTGAAGTAATTCCAAATTACTCTCCAGAAAGGTTGGATCAGTTCACAACTGGTAGAGAGATGTTTATCTGGAAACATACAAGAACAGTCAAGCAACAATAGCCAGAAAATGACCCAAAGAGACCATAATAGATGGATGGAGAAGGAAGACCCTATTAAGTCCCAATTTTTTCCTTGCTGTTTTCATTCATTCATTTAATCATTCAAATATTCAATGTTACTAACAGAATGATTTTTTTTGCAGTTGCTCAAATAAAGTGACGAAGTCACAACAAGGAATCAAATTAATGTTCAATATGTAAGTGATGGAAATACAATTGAATTGGCCAATCAATTCATGAAATGATTCAGGGAAATATAGTCCTTAAAAGGCTATGGTAGTACAGAAAAAAGGTTGTGGAGTCAGATGCCTTTGGTTCAACTCCCTTCACCCTCCCTCCCCACCAAAACCCCCAAACCTTAGGTGACATTAGACTTGGTATTTTAACTCATTGAGCATTGGTTTTCTTAATTATAAAATAATGGGATTGGATCAGACAGAGTCTAAGGAATCTTCTAGCTCTGGATGTGTGCTTCTATGAATCAATCTCTGCAATTATCTATACATTCAATAACCTGAGATGGGATGTGATATTACTTTTATATGTTGAAATTTGAAGGAATACACAAATCAGTGTCCTTTTTACCCCCAAACAATTTCTAGAATGGTAGACACACCATAGAGTAATGTTTCATTGTCACTGATGGCATGTTTAAGTAGGAATACCTGAAATTCATCTCTCTCTTTCTTCTCCTCTATTGTGTTTTGAGGCTGGGAAAAGAATCTATTCAGTCTACTGCGTATATATTTGATGTAAGGAAACTTGAATTCACAATAGACTTCAGGTAATTAGTAGCTGTATGATCATGGATAAGAATTTATTCTCTGTCTGCCTCAGTTTCCTCATCTGTAAAATAGAATTGCTAATAGTACCCTTTCTCCAAAGAGGTTGTCATCATCATAATCATCATCATCCAAGACTCATTTCAAGTATCACTTAGTAGATGAAGCTTTTTTTATACTCTCATCTTTATTAGTACTTGTTACCTCTTCAAATTATATTGTACTTATCTCTTTACATGTTATCATTCTAGGAAAATGCAAACTTCATTTCTTCTTTTGCCATGTGAAAAACTGAATAAAAATAATTTTGTTTTCTAGTTTGCTGATGCCCCTTTCACATGATAATATGAAATGAAAAAAAAATTCGTGCTTCTATGCAAACCTAAAAATCCCCAAAGGACAAAATATACCAACAGTCAAAATTAAAACTGGTTAATCCATGGTAGGTAATAAATTCTTGTTGAGACTGACTAGTTTGGAGGCTTTCCATGTAATAAAATAAATAGAATCTTTCTATCTCTAAAAAGGAATGTGAAATATCAAGATTCTTGTTCTGTTTCAGAAAAAGCTTGTAAAGTCATCTAGTCTAACATATATCTGAAGCATGAATCCCTTCTTGGACAAATCTTACAAATGGTCACCTGGTCTCTGCTTAAAATTTTCTACTCTTTGGACAATCCATTCCAATTTTATGTGGACCTAGAAGTTATAAGGTTATCCCTTATATTAACTTCATTCCACAACTTTGGTCAACCACCAATAGGTAGGAGGCATGCTTCACCCTTAAGTCCTCTTAAGTGACTATTGGTCAGTATATTGACCAGAGTTCTGGAGGTTTCCAGTGTTATTTTATTATATGCATTTATGGTCCTTCAGTAAACTTGTGCCTTTTTTTGGTTCTTCTTACTTTACTTTTCAAGACTTTCTACAATTCTTTACAACTTTCTTTGAAGTCTTCATTTTTCATAATATCTTATGGCAGAAAAATATTCCATTAATTCATATGCCATAATTTATTCAGCTATTCACCAAAATAGATGCAGCTAGATGGGTCAGTGAATAAAGCACTGACCCCTGTGTGAGAAAGAACTGAGTCCAAATTCAACCTCAGGTACTTTTGCGATTTTATGATCCAAATTTTGTTTTTGTGATCCAAGTCAAAACCATTGTCTATCTCATTTTCCTCATCTGTTATAAAAGGAATAAAAATAGTGAGATAATATTGGCAGGGGCAGCTAGGTGGCATAGTGGATAGAGCACTGGCCCTGGAGTCAGGAGTACCTGAATTCAAATTTGGCCTCAGACACTTAATAATCACCTAGCTGTGTGGCCTTGGGCAAGTTACTTAACCCCACTGCCTTGTAAAAACCTAAAAGAAAAGAGATAATATTGGCAAAGCACTTTGAAAACTATCAAGTGCTATATAAATGTACCTCTTATTAATTGGTGTACTTTTAAATTCTTTGCTATTAAAGTGATATTCTAACCATTTATTTTTTCAATTACATGCATAGGTAGTTTTCAACATTCATTCTTTTATAAGCTTTTGAGTTCCATGTATTTCTTCCTCCTTCCTTCCTTCCCCTCTCCTCATATAGGTTGTACATGTATAATTGTGTTTAACAAATTTCAATATTACTTATGTTGATAGAGGATTTAGAACCAAGGGGGGACAACCATGAGAAAGAAAGAAAGAAAAACATAAGAGAAAATTTTAAAAAGTGATCATAGTATGCATTTTTCCGTAATCATACTCCATAGATTGTTTTTCCTGGGTGTGTATGAAGTTTCCATAACAGGTCTCTCAGGATTGTCCTTGATCTCTGAACTGCTGAGAGGAGCTAAGTCCATCATAGTTGATCATCTCACCATGTTGCTGGTCATATATACAATGTTCTCCTGGGTCTGCTGATTTCACTTAGCATCAGTTTATACATGTCTTTCCAGGCTTTTCTAAAGTCAGATCAGTTGTTTCTTACAGAACAATAATACTCCACAACATTTACATACCATAATTTGTTCAACCTTTCCCCATAACCTCAATTTCCAATTTTTTGTCACTGTAAAAGAACTGCTATAAATATTTTTGTACATGTGGGGCCTTTCCCAATTTTTATCATCTCTTTGGGATATAGACCTAATAGTGGTATTGCTGAATCAAAGGGTATGCACAGTTTTATTGTCCTTTGGGCATAGTTCCAAATCGCTTCTCAGAATGATTGGATCATTTCACACCACCACCAGGAGTGCATTAGTTATACCAGTTTTGCCAGTCCTCTCTAACAATTATCATTTTCCTTTTTTATTATTTTAGCCATTCTGATATAGATGAGGTAGTACCTCAGAGCTATTTTAATTTGTATTTCTCTGATCAATAATGATTGAAGCATTTTTATATGACTATAGTTTTAATTTCTTCATTTGATATAATTTTTAAAATTATAGGAACCTTCTTTTTGTCTTTGACTGATGTATGATCTCAGTGATATTAGTGATGGGTTAAAGGTAATATACTCAGTTTGATAAGAGTTTGGTATAATCCCAAATTGTTTTTACAAATTGATTGAATAATTCAGAGCTCCACAAATAGTGAACTAATTAGGGTACTTATATTACTACAGGTCTATCAAAAATTTCATTTTTATTTTTATATTTGTAAATAATAAGGAAAATAGTGTTTTAGTCTGCATTTTCAATGATTCAATCAATAAATATTTATTAATTATTAATTAAGCTAAGTTTCAGGCATTATGCTAAGCAATGGAGATACATTAAGATGCAAAAGACATTCCCTGCCCTAGAATTGAGAGGGATTGGGGAAGGTTTTCTATAGAAGATGGGATTTTAGTTGAGGTTTAAAGGAAGCCAGGGAAGTTATTAGGTGGAGATGAGAAAGAAAAGCTCCCCAGACATGGGCAAACAGCTAGAAAAATGCCCAGAAGTAAGAAATGTAGTGTTATATTAATGGTACAAAGAGAAGGACAGTTTTCTTATATCAAAGAGTAAATGGTGAGGAGTAAAGTGTAAGAAGACTGGAAAGTTAGGAAGGGCTGAAGTTATGAATGGCTTAGAATGCCAAAAAAAATTATATTTGAACCTGGAAGTAATAGATATTTATGGAGTGGGAGAGTTACATCATTTGACCCATCCTTTAAGAAATCATTTTGGTGGCTAAATGGAGATCAGAAGGGACCTGAGGCAAGAAAATCCACCAACTGACTTTTGCAATAGTCTAGGAGTGAGGCAGCCCATAGTATTCTCCAGCTTGGTCTTCCCATAACCAACAATGGCCAGAGTTCTGCTGCCTAGGGCTGCCTGATAGTGCAGTGGATAGAGTGTTGGTTATAAAGTCTGGAGGATCTGAATTCAAATCCAATCTCAGACACTTAGTAGCTGTGTGACCTTGGGCAAATCTGATTGTTTCACAACCAGGGCTATTTACAGTCATTCTGGCTCATATCTGGCCACTGCACTTAAATGGTTCTGAAGGAGAAAGTGAGACTGGTGACTTAGCATCCCCCCCCCCACACTTCCCCAATCAAATTCAGTTCATGTGCTTGTCATGGCATCATCTCCCTGACAGCCTTTAGCAATGGCTAGAATATAGGGGAATTGAGAGATTGTGAAGGGTCCATGCTGACTCCCAGTTTGTGAGCCTTAGGTATTGGGAGAATGCTATTACCTCTTTTAGTGATAAAGAAGGTAAGATGGGAGAGAGGGGTTTAGAGGTAATAAGTTCCGATTTTAATATGATTAAGATGTCTATTGAACATCTAATTTGAAATGTCTGAAAGGCAGTTGGAGATCTAAGGTTGGAAGTCAGCAGAGAAATTGAAGCAGGTTAGGTAGATCTGAGAATCATTAGCATGGACATAGTATTAAAATATGGGAGGTGATGAGATGACCAAGTAGTGGTGAGGGAGAAAAGAAGAGAAACCAGGACAGGATCCTGAGGGACAACAATGGTTAGAGGGGGTATGTTGTAGATTTTTGATTGTTCTTTTTTCACTTGTAAGATTTGAGCCATTCTTTCATATGGTTATTGATATCTTGAATTTCCTGTTTCAAATTTTTTTATTTTTCCTTTTTTTATCATGCTTATTTATATTTGTATCAATTTCTATATATGTGTGTGTATGTGTGTGTGTATTGGATACAGGACCTTTATTAGAGATATTTACTACAAAGTTTTCTCCTAGTTAATTGACTCTTTTTTTATAAGGTTTTTGCAAGGCAAAATGGGTTAAGTGGCTTGCCCAAGGCCACACAGGTAATTATTAAGGGTCTGGGGTTGGATTTGAACTCAGGCACTCCTGACTCCAGGGCTAGTGCTCCATCCAACTGTACCACATAGCTACCCCAAGTTAATTGACTCTTTTATGATATTCTATGTTGTTTCCTTTATGAGATTGAAATTGTCTTTTCTTTTCTTCTTTGATCCCTTTATGCCCACTGTTCAATTAAGAATTCTTCCAATTGGGGCAATTAGGTAGCACAGTAGATAGAGCACTGTCCCTAGAGTCAGTAGGACTTAAGTTCAAATCTGTCCTCAGACCCTTATTAATTACCTACTGTGTGATCTTGGGCAAGTCACTTAACTCCATTGCCTTGCAAAAAACCAAAATAAAGCAACAAAAAAAAGAATTCTCCCAATCTTTTGCAGAACAAGAGACTTCTTTCACTGATCTTGATTTTTGTAAATGATGCTAACATTCATATTTGGATCATGTATCTCTTTGCAATCTTGTGGCATGTGGAATAAGATTATTAAAAAAAATTGCTTTCCAATTTTTCCAGCAGTTTTTAATGTAATAGGGAATCTTTTCTAAGATATTAGCATGTTCAGGCTTACCAAACTCTAATTTACTATGTTCGATTGTTTCTCACTCTTGATTTTTAAAATTTTTATTCACTTTGCACCTTAATAGAAAAGAAAAACAACATTCCTGTGTACATAGAACAATGTAAAAAAAAGATTCAATATAAAAACACGAATTTCATTTCAAACCATTTACTTTAAAAAACATAATAAATACTATACATCATTTTCAAAACTATTCTGCTTTTCTGTAATTTCCTCTAAGTTTTCTTTTGTTCTCTGTTATGACTTTTTAATTTTTTCCCTCTCCTTTTTCATTCCATTCTAGAGAAATGGCTGCCATTTTACACAAATATATGTGTGGGTGTGTGCATGTATCCATGTGCATGTGTGTGTGTGTTTATATGTGTATGTGTGTAAAACCATCATATATCTACTTCTCTGTATCAGTTTTGTCTCTGGATGTGGATAACATCTTCCATTATAGGTCCCTTGTAGTTGATTTGAGTAATTATAATACTCAAAATTACTTAATTTTTCAAAGTTGCTATTAGAACAATATCGCTGTTATTATGTACATCTCTTGGTTCTGCTCATTTCATTCTTCATTTTTTCACACAAGTATTTCCTTGTTTTTCCAAAATCAACTAACTCATCATTTCTTACAACACAGTAGTGTTCCATCACAAACATATGCAATTTGTTTAGTTATATCCCCATTTACAGGTATCCCCTTAATGTCCAGTTTTTGCTGCCACAAAGAGAGCTATTATAAAAATTTTAGAATATATTGGTTCTTTTCCATTTCCCCCCATTACCTTGGGAAACAGGCAAAACTGTGCTTTTCTTGGATCAAAATGTATATACTGTTTTATAATTCTTTGGGCATAATTTCAGTTTTCTCTCCAAAATGTCTGTGAAAGTTCAGAGATCTATCAACAGTGAATTAGTGTCCTAAATTTTCTACATTTCCTCTATTTGTCACTTTCCCCTTCTATCTTATTAGTCAAATTGAAATCTAAAAGGGTTTTAATTTGCATTTCTCTAATCAAATTGAATTAGAGCATTTTTATGTGGCTATATATATAGTTTTGATTTCTTCATCAAAAATTGACTGCTTATATCCTTTGATCATTTATCAATTGAATAATAATGTATATTCTCACAAATTTAGCAATTCCTTATATTTTTGAGATGAGACTTCTATCTGCAAAAGCTCTCTATTAAATTTTTATCCTAATTTTCTGTTTTCCTTCAAACTTTGACTATATTGGTTCCTGGGTCTTTTTTTTTATCTAGTGTTTTCCACAGATAGATTTTTTTTTCTATTTTCAAATGAGTACCAATTGCTTTTCATGATTATTGCCATGTAATTTGATATTGTGTAATGGTAAGTTCCTTCATTCCTACTTTTTCATTATTTCATCTTCAGTTTGTTGAACTTTTTTACCACCCAAATGAATTGTTAAAATATGTATATTTTTATGAAATAACCTCTTAGTATGACAAATAACCTCTTTATTAGTAAGGCAAAAATTTTGTCAGTTGTGTTAGCTCTCATCGTCATTTTTATTATATTGGTGCATCCCAACGAATGTTTTTTACTTCTCCAATTATTTTTTTTCAATTTTATAAAGCATGTTTATAGTTGTATTCATGTAAGTTCAAGCATGTCTTGGTAGATTGACTCTCAGATATTTGATGCATTTTGAAATTGTTTTGAATAGTTTATTTCTCTGTGATGAGTTTTGTTAATCGTGTGCATAAATTGGTGATTTTTGTGTTTATTTTATAATCTATCCTAATACTACACATTTTTCCCACTTTGTATTTGTTTAAATTGTTTTTTGAATCTAAGTTTAGGACTTTGTATTTATCCCTATGAAATGTATGCTAGTTCTGTCATCAAAAGTACTATCTGATCCAGACTCTTATCTTGGACAAATTTGTGAATATACTCCTCATACACACACATCCAAATAATTGACAGAAAATATTGCCTACAATAAAGCTTAAACTAGAGTCTGCACAGCTCTATAGAAATTTTGATCTAAGATGGTGCTGAACTATTGATAAGTATTCTCTAAGTGTGATTATATAAACATTTTCTAATACATGTATAGGCTAATATAAAATTCTCCATCTTGTTCAGAAAGATATCATAAGAGACTTTGTGGCATGTGACAGATTTATTTTCCTGAAGAATTCTGAGTTGCACTCCATTGCACTTAACATATTTGCTCTGTTTCTTGATGGAAGTTGTATGTAATGCAAATATCATGATTCTACATATATGTATAGGCTATATCAAGTTACTTGTCATTTTAAGGAGGCAGAAAGAGTGGAAGAGAGACAAATTTTACAAAATGAATGTTGAAAATTATGTAAAAAATAAAAGCATCCTAAAATAGTTAAAAAGAGGAGAAAGATGCATGTAGATTTCATGGTTCCTTGGAGGTATGAGTTCTTGAAGGTTATGTCAGCAGATCACACACTATGGTCAGTCTCACCAAGCTGAAAAAGCTTCATAAATGGTTTAATTAATTTCTTGAGGGTAAAGAAATGTAAATTATTATTATTATTATTATTATTATTATTATTATTATTATTATTATGGAAATATACTAGCCAGATAGAAAATAAGCCAATCACATTCTTCTATTTAAAAGAATTAAAAATAGAAAGAATCATTCCTATTCAACTCATCTATTTCTGGTGTTCAATGGGAAGACTTCATTCTAATAGAAATGAAAATATTTTCACTTTCCAAATTTGTAGACTTATTTCAGTTTCAACTTTATTGCCAATAAAGACAATAAACATTTTTTATTTTTATTAGGCAAGCAATTTAAAAGCAAAAGTATGTTTGAAATCATCACATTCAATGTAGTGCTATAGTTATTGCTAAGTATCATTACACACACACAAGCACAAACACACACACATGCACACATACAGAGGCAAATTCATTAAGTACCCATTGTACATAGTTAAGGGCTAGGGTTAAAGGGGAAGCCTTATTTGGGAAGCTAGATGTCGCAATGGATATAGTACCATGCCTGATGTCAGGGAGACTCATATTTCCAAGTTCAAATCTGACCTCTGACAATAACTATGTGACCTTGGGAAAGTAACTTAACTCTGCATATCTTAATTTCCTCATTTGCAAAATGAACAGAAGAAGGAAATGACAAAAACTATTGGCACTGAAATAGTAGTTTTAGAGTTTGCTGGTTATAAATGCCTCTGCCCAGCAAATGTTCTCCATTTACATTGATGATTTTTTTTACATTAGTTAACTATTATTGAGACAATTTCACCTCTCTTCAAAACAGCTACTTTGGAACCATTTAAGATAAAGGATGGATAGCTATAAGAAAAAGAAATAAATTTAAATAATAAAATTGGTTCATTCTCTAGTATAACTTAATTGATTCAAAGCATAATAATTTTACTTGAATATAAAGTTGCCAAATCATAGAATCTTTGGGTTGGTAGGAGCCTCAGAAACCATTTAATTTTGCCTATACCTGAAGAAATCTGAGAACATATTATTAGAGGAATGGTTTTGTAATATTTTGAAAAAAAAGGAAGTAGTGATTGCTAAGGGTCTGTATGACTTCATCAAGATAACATCATGCCAAGAAAACCCCAAATAGTATCATGAAGAATTGGAAATGTTTGAAAATGACAGAAAAACAAAAAACAAGGGCAGACCGAGATTAGATAAAATGCTCCTTTTCCTCTTGGAACTTGCAACTTTCAAGGGACATAAGACACAAAAAACAGATAACTATAATATACGTTACAATACATGTGTAAGAGTTATAATCATTGAATCAATTATTCCACATTTCTTAATATAAATGATAAAATGCTTTGCCTTCATACTATAACCAAGTAAGAATATATCTCAACCAATCAAGAACCTTGCACTGAGCATAGAAACCCTTAAACACCATTGAATGAATTAAAGTGAAATTGTTAAAGAAGGATGTTATGATTGGCTGAGAGACTTGGTCATGCTGAGGGTGTGTTTGGAGGAGGAATATTCTTATATAAAACCAGGAACAAGTTTAGAACTCAAGGGATTTGTATGAGTGCAAGGTAGAACAAAACAGTTCTTGATAAGCAATTATGAAAGAATGACTTGACTGAGGGCACTTTGGTTTCTGTATACCCTTCTGCTGGGGAAGGATCTTGTAAACTTTTCAGTATCTGAGGATTTGGACTTTTTCATTGTTGGCAGAGTCCTAATGGTGTCCCTGGACTAGCTGATGCAAAATTTTCATCAGCAGGCAAAGACAGACTGGATAAGATAAGGAAGGGCAGATTTCAGGCTCTACAAGGAGCTCAATAGAACAGGTACACACCATAACTGAGTGAACATCTTGAGAACTCCAGTAAAAGGACTTCCCATATCTGTGAGTTATGCTTTTGTCTTATGGGGTCTAAATTTAATCCCACTTTCCCATGGACTCTTTGTGTACTAATAGGAGTATACCTCTCAGACATTTTTTGGAAGTGGGGAATAGTGTTTTGTATCAGCTATGCCACTCAAAAATGCTCATTTATAAGAGCCAGTTGTTTGATTTACTGATTCATATCAAATGATAATCGTGGGGGTTGAGGATATACACTGATGGTGGCAGGTAAACATGACAAGAAAACTCCTAGACTCCTAAGTCTAGCCCTAGTACCCTGAGAAAATGTAATAGTCAAGCTATATAATGCCAGCCTAACTTCATATTTTTTTTTGACAGAGTATCTATACTGGGAGACAGGGGGAATTCTGTAGATTATATAGTTTCAACAAAGCATCTCTCTCAATTTCAAAAATCATGGTCTCTGAAAAAATGACTAACAAGTGGACATCTTGATCCTGCTTTAAAATACCCATGAATGACTAATATGGAGATATGTTTTGCATGATTACAAATAAATAAATTAAATCAAATTTCTTACCATTTTAGGGAGGGAGAAAATTTGAAACAAAAAAATTTAAATACGTGTTAAAAATTGTCTTTACATGCAAAATGGAAAAAGTTAAATATAATTTATTTGAAAAAAAGAAACCAAATCCCTGTGAGGTGAAACCCATTTTCTCCCAATGTAAGCTATTTAGTTTCTGAACACTTTTACTTCTTAACTTTTCTTTATATCAAGCTGAAATCTTTTTCTTTACATATTCTATACAACTATATTGTTTCTTGTTCTATTCTTTAAGATTCAAAATAAAAGTTTTATTCCTCCTTTATATAATAGCTCTTGAAATATTTAGATATCTGTAATATAATCATTCAATGTCATGCCCTCCAAGTAGACACTCTCAATATCTTCATTTTCTCTTCATATATGATGGCTCCCAAACCCTCACTGTATTATTTATCATTCTTTGATTGTGCTGCTGTATAATCACTGTCATTTCTAAAATTAGACTCTTTGAACTCCTTCAGAGATAGTCTGACAAAGGCAGAGTTTGGTGACCTATCATCTCTCTCATTCTAGACACTATTCCTTCATTATTACAGCCTAGGATAGTATTAGCTTTTTTGATTGCCATATTTAACCCTTCACTCATATCAGGCTTACAGCCCATTATAACACCCAGAACTTTTTCACCTGAACCATTTTACCCATCTTTTTTTTTTTTTTACCTAGAACTGTGAGTTTGATTATTTGAACCAAAATGGAGAATTTTACATTCAACCCATTGAAATTTCATTTTACTGGATTCAGTCCATTTAATTAAATTGTCTTTGGATCATCACACTTATCCCTTGTCTCCTTGTTTGCATTCAAAAATTTGAATGTACTTTAAAAAGTTACTTAAAATGTTGCACACAATGGGTCAAAGATATATATCCCTATATAACACCCTACAAAATAACAAATTCCCAACACATTCATTTTTGCTCTTTGGGTACTATCATTCAACCCAGTTCCAAATTTAACTATCTAAATGATCATTTAGTCCATATCACCCCACCTTTTCCAAAGGGATATCAGGAAAGACTTTGTCAAATGCTTTGATGAAATCTAGATAGATCATTTCTTCAGAATTCCTCTAATCTCCCATTCTAATGACTCCCAACTAGTCATCCTATACTATTTGTTCTAGTTCTTGCTAATGTTCATAAACTTGATCTTTAATAATTTGGTATTGAATTTCTCAGGAGTCAAAGGAAAATTGGCTATCTATCCGTTTGCAGAATCCAGATTGGTCTCAGTTTTTTTTTTAAAAAAACAAAGACTTCTGATCTTTTTCAGTACATCCATCTAATACCTCCATCTCATACTTCCCAAAGGAATGAGATAGAAGTCTATAATCATAATATGATGACCAGAAATAAATATTTTCATTCACTGATACCCTTCTTTATTTTCAATAATAGTAGTGGAAATCGTCAATGATATTGAATTGGCAGCTTACTGAATGTTTTTAAAAAGCTCTTCCTTTCCCAAATTTTGACGGTTGGTGCTTTAAGAGAAATCCAAAATTCCAATAGCTGTGGAGATTAAAATGATAACTTCTTTTTAATGAAGTTTATATAGATAGCATTCACAAATAGATATATTCTGCATCTATAAAGCTGTATTAATTTCCTTCCTTTTTCCTTGCACACATAAAATGTATCACATCAAAATAAAATTTAGAGAGGTATGTGCACCACATCTGTATTACATACTTCCATAAGCCAAGGAACATCTATTTTTTTCTCTAACAAAACAATGGAATTTATTTATTAAAAACAGACTTAGGATTAGTTATCAATAACTGAAATAAGAATAGTTATGAATACCAAAATAATTTTTAGAACTATTGTGATACTAGTTGTAAAATTAGCACTACTATAAATTATTGTTTACATACAGTACATCATATTCTTCTAACATAAAGAAGTATTGTGATTTGTTTGTATATATATTTACAGATTTTTAAAAACAAGCTGTAAAAACATCACATTCTTTCAGACAATACAAATTGACACATTGGTACTCACCTTAAACAAATGAAATGCATAGCATTAATAAATATAATAAAGGCATACTCACATAAAAGCCCTTGATTGTCAAGACACATTTATATATAAACTCTAACTGTGCAGAATTAAACATTCAATCATAGGTACATCCTTAATTGATAAACCATATTTACAGCATTGTATTACTTTAAAAAATAAAATAACATTTATAAAGTTTTTACCTTTGGATTGCAGAAAGAAAAAAACACAACTAAGAAATATTTGTCTGCTTCAGCTTGATTCCTACCAAAAATTAGATGGAAAAAGGAAAACATAAAGCTTTTATTTAGCAAAAGCAACAGAGAAATTCTTTCCCTGAAATAAAGCAATTTGAAACTGAATAAGGTTAAATTAGATCAGAGATTTTTCATTGATTGTAATGGTACTTCCTCAGGAAATACTCTGTGAAAAGACAATTCCTAGCTAAATGTCTATGGAATGTGAACTATAGTAACATGAAAGTTGCCAGGCTTCTAATGAGCAGTCCCTTTAAAACCCAAATGAAAACAATTAAAGTAGTTTTATTAGGTCAGTCTAACATTTCAGAAGTTCTTTCTCTATTCTAGTGAAAATGAAAGTATCTCTAAGACATCTCTCAAATAATAAGGATCCTCCTGCCTCTGAGAATCCTAAGCCAAGGGAACTTTTAAGTCTACCTATATCTTAAAAAAAAAAATATTGTGTTCCCCTAAAGGTCCATGAAGGTTCTCCATTCTGAGACAATTAGGAGTGGAGATTTGAAATTATATTAACAACAGATTTCATAAAATGGATCCCTACTTATTGTGTAGAACAAAACTTTCTGTCATTCAAATAAGTTCATTTATGAAGAAGAAATGTTAACAACTATCTCTCATTGAGCTTTTCTCATCTATTATACTTTGGGCAGTTTGTGTCTACCTTTTGTTCCTATTCCATTGCACACAATACCTATAAGGATACCTATTGTGTAGGTGTCGAAGATGTTGCTACCTCTGACAGCCAGTTGAACTCCCAATGGGCAATGAACCCGATTTCCTTTTCCCCATAACTTCCCTTCTATTCATTACTGGATTGTATAATAAATAGACTTTATCTAGTATGTAAATTCTTTAAATTGACATTTTTGTATGTACCTAAAACAAATCACTTTTTAAAGATTAAAAAATGTAAAAAGATTAAAGAAACATGACTGATGATTCTTGAGAACACTACATTGTCCTAAAGCGTTTTGGGTGGTGGTGGGTTTTTTTTTTCCTTTTCTGCCCACAATGCTAATTTTCCTCAATGGCAAGACTTTTTTTAAACATCCCTAATAGTATCCTTATAATTTTCCCAATAATAGAACTAGTAATAAATCTCTGGGGAAACTAGGGAGAACCCAATTTCTTGAGTCATTTAAAACACAGTCAGCAAACACCCCCAGTTAACGCAGTACAGACCAAACCTAGTTGGGAGAAATGCCACATAGAACAGAAATATAATTTGTAAGTGTTTTCCATATCTAGTGTCTCAAAAGTGAAAAGTGATTTTTAAAGTTGTAGAATTTAGGGAGTGAATAGAGAAAGTTTGCTTTTGAAGTATAGTTTAACTTGAATCTTAACCAAAGGGTTTGTAACCTGGACTCTGACATTTCTGATTCAGCCTGGAAAAGAAATCTATTCAATTTTCTAAAATAAACAATCCTTTTGTTTGAATTAATAGGGGTTCAGCCAGGTTTCTATTGGGAGTCATATCATGTAACACGCTAATTTTCAGCTTTTAGTTTTGAGAAAATTGAAATGATTATTTTTATGAAATTGTTTCCTCTTTTAAATTTAAAAAATAGGTCAGGTATTTATGTATTGTCCTAATGAAACATAAATTGATGGAGTTTTGGAAACTATTTAATTCTCTTTTTTCTATTTCTTTTTTTTAAAGCAATATGCTATATCAGTATTTCAATGATAATTAGATCCTTACATGTCACATCTCAAAGGCCAGCTTTTAATGTGAAAGATATAGGGTTCAAAAAGGATTTAAATTGTCAAAAAATATTAGATCCGCTGTTGAGCCATGCTATTCAGTGAGGTAAGTTGATTGTGTAGTTTAAGAATTTATTGAATGTGGGAATAAAAGGGTAATTATACTCATTAGGTGGCATGGCCCCCCTGATACCAACTGATTTGGGGGATAAGGAAGAAAAAGCATAACTTGTCTAGGTAGAACCTTGACTATAAAGAAATTATCAGAAAGTATGGAAATTAAGCAATAAGCCCACAAAAAAAGTGTTCTCACATTTTAGCGCATTTTTGACCATATGAGATAGAATACGCAAATGAGTGATGAATCTTAAAGGACTATAGAAATATACACTCCTAGCAGAATTATGATTAAAAGCACAATACTGCTGTATTTGACTCTAGAGGGGAGATTCATACACACTTACATATATATATATATGCACATATATGCATATATATATATTGAGAATGGAAATTATATGGATAATAAAGATTTTGGTTCAACATAAGAAAAAAAACTCAATAGAAATTGAACTTCCCTCCAAATGGAAAGATTACCTTGGGAGCTTTGCAGACACAGTAGAGTAGGTGGAGAGAGGGAGGAATGGAGAAGGAGAAACAGTTTCTTATCACTGGTTTTGATTAAATGGAGGCTGAATGACCATCACAAGCTTATAAAGGAAAATCATACTTTAAGAACTGTGATAGCTATTCTCTAAACTTGTGATTAGTGCTAAGATTCTATATCCATATGCCAGTAGCCCTTGAGCAGGTGTGCAAATTGAAGACAAAGGAATTTGTCCCAGACCTTTGGAAACTGATGTATTTATCTCCACAAAACTAGTTCCAGATAAAGCTTAAGGTAAGCAGTATATTTTGCTTCCTCATCCAAACATTGTACTATTTATTGTGCCTTTGTTACAAATAGATATGTGTGTATATATATTGTTTTGACATAGTGGCCAGGCAAGATTGCTAGAGTCCTAGTAATATGAATTCAAATGCAGCCTCTGATACTTATTAGATGTGTGGCCGTGGGTAAGTTACGGCATTTTTCTGCACATGTGTTCAAGAATCTCCCTTGAAAAATAAATTCATTTTTCATCATTGTTTACAAGACTAGGAAAAAAATTCTTTTTGTCCATCTCCTTATGCTCAGAAGGAATAAATATAAATAAAATTCTATTTGATTGCAATTTTTACTTTAAAATTTTAAAATCACTATTCAGAAAATAAGATTATATAATAACCCTGAACAAATCTAATCTGTTACCCTTTCTGTGTTTTTTTTCTGCATAAATTGCATATATTGTATACCTGAGTCTTAGTATTATGAAGTCCAATCTGAAATAGCAATACTATTTACAAAAGATCTGTGCAAACATTATCTCATTGGATTTTCATAGCAATCCTGGAAAATAGAGAGTATAAATGCTATTCCTATTTTACAGAGGAAATTCAGAGTAATTGTCACTTACTCAAAGTTGCTCTACTGGAAAATATAGAATCCTGAACAACAAACCTTGTCTTCTGACTTCAAATATAGATCCCTTGCCACATAAACTTTGTTGTTTAAAAATTCAAATAAATTTTTAAAAAATCACAGTCTGTGAGTAAGATGAATACTATGTGAAATAGCTTCATAGCTAGAAACAAGATGAAGCTAACAGACCTCTGTCCAACAGAGCAATGACAAGAAAGTGGACCTTTCCTCTCAAGAAGGGCATGCTTTCTTTTATCTATTGCCCTCTTCTCCCCCTGGCACTACATTCCTCTCTTCTTTCAAGATAAATGTGAATTTTCCCCAGGTACACTGATGGCTACTTAGCAAAGCCTCCACCAGGTGAAAATAACCTCTGGAGAAGAAATTCTGTGTAGAGTTGAGTGTGCTCTCAAGACCAGGTGTGAATTTTGCTTAATAACTGGGATATTGTGGGGAAATCAATCCTCTGAGCCCCAGCTTCCCAATTTTCATTGACATAAGGTCTGCTGCTACAGGAGTGTGATTATTGCAAAGATTTTAAAGCACCTACATTTGAAGCTATCTTTGAGGTGATAAGAATTTCACAAACCTCTTTTATAATTGACAGGACCACAGCATTCGTTCTGATAAAATACCCTCAGTCAAAAGAAACTGAAAATCCTATTCATAACAGGGTTTAGCTAAATAACTATCATGTTATAGTATGATTTGTTTTAACCTGAGACTACTAAATTATTTTGTTTGTTAAACACATGGACTTTTGATCATTTATGTGAGGATGTTAAAAAGTCCCTGAGAAGCATAATGGTAGAATTTTTGTGGCTCAATTATTGCCTTTCTTAATTGAGTTTTATTTGTGGGCTCAAATATACATCCTATTTGTAAGAGTTAATAACTCACATGAATAGTGGTTTGAAGTTTACAAAGAGCTTTCCTCATAGTGAATCAGGGTGGTAGGTAATGTAAGTTTTATTATCCCAGTTTTCAAACTCAAAGATATTATAGGACTAAGTTCAGTGTCCTCCAGATTCTATGTGTAAAAACAGGGATTTGAAACCAGTTCTTTGCTGACTTCAGGTTAAGTGTTTTTGTCAATGTTCTGATTCAACAAACTGACTACCTTTTCTAAATTTCAACTTGTGCAATTTGTTCTTTAGTCAAAATGAATATCCATCCATTTAAATTTTATATCTGAAACCATTTCTTAAGAACGATAGTTGCTCAAAGTGATAAAAGAGAGTGGAAATAAATCAAGTTTTTAAAAACAGTAGCTCCAGCCTGAAGTACCAAGTGGGAGGGATTAGGAATGATCTCATGTAAGAAGAAAGACACAAAGTTTAAACAGGGAAGAAAATGTTGTTGGGGATTTAGAATGATCTAAAGGCAGGGCTTGGGATGCCTCAGAAATCAAGAAGCATTCATATGGTGAGTTAGCTGAGTGCTAACTAGAAAGCAAGTCAGATAAAGGTCAGTGAGATGGGGTCTTACTAGTGTGAAATAAAACGAACCTTCCTTATTACCTACTTGGGCAAGCAATGAATTTGACTTCTAATGAGAAAAGAACCCAGGGTTAAGTGATAAATTTTCAGAGTGATTTTGTTCAAGTTTGTGAATATTAAGGAAGAAAAGAATTATTGACATTTAGTCATTTTCAATTGTATCTGACTCTTCACAACCCTAGTTGGAGTTTTTTTTTGGTAAATGGTATGTCATTTCCTTCTCTAGGTCATTTTTTTGGATGAGCACCTGAGGCAAAAAGGATTAAAGTTAAATGACTTTCTTAGGGTCACCCAGCAAGTAATTGTCTGAAATTGGATTTGAACACATAGAAATGAGTCTTTGTGACTCTACTGTCACTAAGAAGAGTACCTTTGTTTAAATTTAAGTTGAATTAGAGAGATATAAGGTCCTGAGGCAATAACATGCAGTTTTATTTTAAATTAACCTTTGTTAGGAGTGAAGGATTCCTTTTTCCCATTTTGAGATAAATTAAGATATATATATATATATATATATATATATATATATATATATATATATATATATATATATATATATATGTTAATATGAAGGCCTAATGTGAGTACTACTTAATTTTGAATTTTTCTCAGAGTTCAAAAATTCCCTAATCCAATTCTGGATATGTAAATAAGGCTAATTTAGAGATGTGATTGCTTTAGAAAAAATAGTTAAGGAAGCAGGGACATAGGAATTTGAGAATACATTCCTAATCTTATTGCCCTTAGGGATAGTTTCCAACCTTTTCCCATTTTGTCAAAAGCCTCAACAACCACTACCCCTTCTTTCACTCTTGCTAATTACAGCAGGTGAAGTAGCCTTCTGTAGTAGATGAAGCCTGAAAAGAGTAAAAAGAAAAGCCAACTCAGAACGAAATAAATTGGGTTCACTTTCCATATGTTTCACCTTGGGTAAGTTCAATTGCAAAATGGACAAATGAAACTAGAATTACCTACCTATCTTGCAGGATTTGTGTTTTGTAATCCTTTAGGTTCTATATAAATCAGAATGGTTAATATTGTTACTCCAATAAGATTAAAAGTCTCAAAGGTGTACCCCTTCCCTACATTCCTCCACAAATGAAACTTCTTGGTATTATTGTCTATTACCTTCATCTTCCCTACCATTGTTGAAGGAAAAAAATCCTTAGCCTCTTCCCAAATTAATTCTTTGACTTGCATTCAGGATCTGATGGTCTTCCTCTCATGACTGTGTTCTGACTGACAATTCCTCCACTCCCTGCTCATTTATTATCACTTTCTCCCTTCATTGGGAATCTTTTTAATCTGACTACAAATATTCTCAGTTCTCCCCATTAAAAAAGTCCTCTTTTGATCCTCTTTCCCATCCTTCTCCTACCCTATCTTTTTTTCCTAATCAAATTTTTTATTAGTTTTTGCTTCTAGCACCTCTGTCCCCATTTGCAGACTGACTCCTGCCCCCATTATACTGCTGAAACTGTTCTCTTATCTAATCTTTTAAATATTCATTTTCTTCTGGAAATCTGATGCATTTTACATTCTTGGTCATGTACTCATTATGGATATTCTCTTTTCCCTTGGCTTCTGAGTTCCCATACTCTCCTGGTTCTCTATTATTCTCTCCAATCTCTACTACTCTGACTACTTCACTATCCTTTGAGGTAGCTGTTCTCAAAGGATATAGCTGAATTTCATTCACTCTCAGAGAATTTCTGCAAAAATAGTCTTCAGATCTTGAGCCATTTGCCTGTAAGATAATGCTAATCTAATATTAGTTATCTCAAAGTCAACCCAACTTTGAACTTATACTTCCACTTCCCTATAAACAAACAAATCCTTCTCCTCTTCCAAACTTCACTATTTATTTCAAAGGATCACCATTTATTCAGTTCCCAATGATTGAAATCCAGTATTTTATTTCACACCTTTTACCTTTACCTCTCATAACTAATCTGTGACCAAGCTCTATCATTTCTACTTCCTCAGGGGTTCTCACATGTACCCTATTCTCTCTATTTCCATTACTACCATTTCAATTCAGGACTGTAATACCTCCTCCTTGAACTCTTGTACTAGTCTCCTAAAAAGTGTTCCACCACCCACTATGTTCCGTTTGGTTTAATTTTGAACACTTGCTGCTAGAATAACCTTTCCTATAAATAGCTATCTTGACAGCTAGACGTCAAAGTGTTCTATATTGTCTGCACAAATTTTAAGTGGAATTTCTCTAAATCTCTCTACTGGGGTTTTGCTGATAGTATATAGAAATACTGAGGATTTATGTGAGTTTATTTTATATCTTTGCAACTTTGCTGATATATAAAACTGGTTTGTTTCAACTAGTTTTTTAGATAATTCTCTAGAGTTCTCTAAGTATACTATTATATCATCTTCAAAGAGTGATATTTCTGATTCCTCATTGCCTGTTCTTATTCCTTCAACTTTAATTAGTACAAGGTTACAAGTAGTAATAATGAATATCCTTGCTTCACTCCTGATCCTTTTGGGAAGGCTTCAAATTTATCACCATTACAGATAACCCTTACTCTAAGTTTTAGATAGATACTACTTATCATTTTAAGAATGCTCCATTTAAGAAATTCTCTGTGCTTTCTAATGGTTTTAATGGGAATATTGTTGCATTTTGTCAAGGTTTTTTCTGCATCTATTGATATAATAACATGATTTTTTGTTCTTATTGTTATTGATATGGCCAGTTATGCTAATAGTCTTCCCTAATATTGAACCAGCTTCATATTCCTGGCACAAATCCCACCAGATCATAGTGTGTGACTTTGTGATATATAGTTGTAATTTCCTTGCTAGTTTTAAAAAAAATAATTTGTAGCAATATTCATTAAGGAAATTGGAATATAATTTTCGTTCTCTGTTTTTACTCTCCCCGATTTAGGTACCAAAACCCATATTTGTGTCATTTAGAAATTTGATAGGACTCCTTAACCTATTTTTTTAAAATAGTTTGTATAGGATTTGAGTAATTGTTCTTTAAATGGTTTGATATAATTTACTTATAAATCCATTAGATCTTGAGAATTTTTTTACCTTAGGGAGCTCATGGCTTATTTAATATCTTTTTCTAAGATAGGGTTATTTAGGTATTCTATTTTCTCTTCTGCTAATCTGGGCAATTTGGATTTTTGTGAATAGTCATCCTTTCCACTTAGATTGTCAGTTTTATTGGCATGTAATCAGGCAAGATTCCTAATGCCTAATAATTTTCACAGGTGGTACATTTATCCTTTTCCTTTTCTGATACTAGACTTGATTGTACTTTAAAAACATCTTATTAACCTATTTTAAAAATCTATTTCTATTAGCTTTTTTCATAAAACCAGCTCCTAGTTCAATGAGATTTTTTCCTTCAATTTTGCTAATTTCTTCTTCAGTTTTCAAGATTTCTATTTGAGTTCAATTGAAAATTTTTCATTAGTTCTTTTTCTTTTTTAATTGCATGCCCAATTCAATGATCTTTGTCTTTAAGTGCTATTTATAGATAGATAAGCATTTTCCCCAAGTACTACTTTGATTGCATTTCATAAAATTTTGTGTTGTTATTTCATTATTGTCATTCTCTTTAATAAAAATCATTAGTTTTTGGTTTTTTGATTTTAATTATTTTGATTTGTTCCTTGACCTACTCAGTCTTTGGAATTACATTATTTAGTTTCCATTTAAATTTTAATTTATGCTCCTACAGTTTCTTATTAAAAGAAATTTTATTGAATTATGGTCTGAAGAGGGTGATTTTGATAGTTCTTTGTTGTAAGTTTTTTAATGCCTAATATATGGCCAAATTTTTGTGAAGGTGCCATATATAGCTGAGAAAAAAAGGCATAGTCCTTTCAATTCCCATTCAGTTTTTGCTCTAAATATTTTAAGATTCTATTCCTCTCCTTGACTTCTTTTTTATATTTATTTTTTTGTTAGACTTTTCTAGCTCTGAGAGGGGAAAGTCAAGGTTCTCTACTAGTGTGATTTTACTATTTTGTCTTATAATTCATTTAACTCTTCCCACAAGAGTTTTGATGCTATGCCCTTTGGTACATATGTATTTAGTATTTGTTACTTTATTGTCTATGATTCCTTTTTTTCAAGAGGTAGTTTCCCTGCTTATTCCTTTTAATTAAGAATCTTTTTTGTTCTTGCTTTACCTGGGGTCATTTTGTTACTTCAATTGAAGGAAAACAGATTTTGTTCCAACTACTTTTATTAACTCTGTGTATCTCTGTTTCAAAAATGTTCCTTATTAACATCAAAATTGTGGGATTCTGGTTTCTAATCATTCTGCTATCCACTTTTGATTTTTTGGGTGAATTCATGCCATTTAAATCCCACAGTTATGATTACTAACTGTACAATTCCTTCCATTCCATTTTCTTCTCTTTTTCTTTTTCTTCCCTTTTTTCTCCTCTCCTTCCACTAAAGTCTATTTTGCTTATGACTACTGCCTTTTCATCTGTCCTCCCTTTCTCTTATTCCCTTCCACTCCCACTTTCTTGTTGGACAAGATGGATTTCTATCATCATTGTTTCATACAGAAAGGTAAAAAGTTTGACCTTATTGAATTTATAGTTTCTTTTTTTCATATTATCCTTTATATATTTCTTTTGAATCTTATATTAGAAAGTCAAATTTTTGATTTAACTCTGTTCATTTCATCAGGAATGCCTGAAAGTCTTCTATTTCATTAAATTTCCATTTTTTCCTTGAAGGATTATGCTGTTTTGCTAGATAGTTTATTCTTGATTGAAACCTCAGTTTTTTGTCTTCTAGAATATCATATTCCAAGTCTTCTGTGTTTTTAAAGTGGTTGCTACTAAATCATGTTTAATCTAAACTGATTCCACCATATTTGAATGGTTTCATTCTGACTCTGATGCATTTTCTGTTTGACTTGGGTACTCTAGAATTTGGCTATAGTATTCTTGAAAGTTTTCATTTTGTATAACTTTGATGAATTCTTTAAATCTTTGCTTTACTCCCTAGTTTCAGGGTATCAGGGCAGTTTTCCTCAATATTTCTTGAAATGTGATTTCTAGCTTCTATTTTTTTGCTCATGGCTTTCAGATAATCCAATAATTTTCAAAATTATCTCTCCTCAATTGATTTTCCAGGTCAGTTTTTTGTTCTATGAAATATTTCACATTTTATTTGTTCTTTCTTTTTTGACTTTGTTTTATTATTTCTTTATATTTGCTGGAGTTATTTTATTTGTTTTATATTTTTTTTACTTTGTTTTATTATTTCTTTGTATTTGTTGGAATTATTAGCCTCCATTTTTAGCCAATTCCAATTAAAAATTTTTTTTCTTCAGTGTATTTTTTTACCTTTTAAAATTACCATTTGGCCAATTCTGTTTTTTAAGGTTTTTTAAGCTTTCTTTTGTATTTTTTTATTTCTCTTTTAACAAGATATTATTGGTTTTTATTATAATTTTCTTCTTTTGTTTTCATTTTTTTACCTAACTTTTCCTCTACCAGTTTTACTTCATTTTGAAAATCATCTTTTGCTTTTCCATGAATTCTTTTTTGCTTATAGCTGTTTTGACTTCACTGTCTTCTTCTAAGTTTGTATCACTTCTTTACTGTCATGAGAATAAATTTTTGTGGTCAGAATCTTTCTTTTCTTCTTTCTTTCTTTCCTTCCTTTTCCCTTCTTTTCTTCTTTCTTTCTCTTTTTCTTTCTTTTTCTTTCTTCTTTCTTTCGCCCTTTTTTCTCTTTTTTTTTTTTGCTAATTTTTCACAGTATTTCTTAATGTGGAACTTTATGTTAATATTGGATTCTTTTCCCAATATGGCAAAATAGGAGGGATACTGTTTGAAACATCAGGCTTTTTTTGCACAGCTGTTTTCAGAGATAGTTTTGGGAGTTTAAAACTTTGATTCCAAATGTGGTGTGATCTGGAGAGAGGTGTAGTCACTGCTCTTTTGATTTTCACTTTGGTCCATACCCAGGAATGGTCCTTGATCCCTTGAGTTTGCAATTGATACTGTTCCTCAGGGCTTCTCCTTCCTTGTAAAAGAAACAGTACTCTTCCTCAGGGTCTCTGATCCCTTGGGGCTAAAAGTAATATTGCTCCTCAAGGCTTTCATTCTTCCTTGACCAAAAGTGCCCCCTCCAGCCCTTGAACTTAGAAATGAGTTTAGGCAATGACTGAAAATATTTTTTTCTCTGATTTTCACATATGACCCTGAAGTAGGTATAGACAATGAAGTGGTCTAACAGTGTCTGTTCCTGCATCCAGTAGTATGTTGCACTCTCTTTCTGACCAGTTCACTGGTCCCCTTATTATTTCTGTATTGAGAACTCCCAATGGTGCTGCTCCTTTGTTACTACCACCTAGTCCTGTGAGGAAATTGAGGTTGGAACAGCAAGTGGTAATGAGAATTAATTCCATCTTGTGTCTCCATTCTGGAGCTAGCTCATTTCTCTTTCCATTTTAGTTATGGGTTTAGTCAAACTTCTGTCTTATGAGGAAATTTTATTCAATTGTAGGAACTGGGAGATAACCTTATTGTATTTTTTGAATCTACTGATGCTTGTCCTTTGTATTTAAAGAAGACCAAAATGACTTTACAATGTCAGGATCAATGTACAGTGTGTCAAGCTGTGGCTGAGGATACCAAAATGATCTCAGAAGACTAACTATGTTTGGGCACAAAAAGTCTATATAACCTTTTGGAAGTGAGATGTCTCTAAATGTGTGCATCTCATGTTTTGAGATTTTGAGGTACCACAGTTTTGCTTTGCTTGAAGAGCATAGTGCCATCTTTGATGGAGGCATGGCATGCTCAGCAATCCTGTGCCAGTCTCTTCCATGTCTTACAAGTGCTACCAAAGTTCTTTAGCAAAATCTTGAGAATGTACTTGACCATCATGTAAGCATTTGCATTGTGTGAGTTGTTCAAAAGATAGTCTTTTAGGTAGACATATGTTTGGCATTCAAACAATGTGACCAACTCATCAGAGTTGTTCTCTCTCTCTGGTAATCCTTGGTTCAGTTTGAGGAAGAACTTCAGTTTCTGGTACCTCACCTTACCAAGTGATCTTCAGAACTTCCCAGAACAATTCAAATTAAAGTGGTATAATCCTTGAAAAGTCACTTAAACTTGTATTTTCATTTGTAAAATTAGCTGGAGAAGGAAATGGCAAACCACTACAGTATCTTTGCCAAGAAAACCTCAAATGGGTTCATGAAGAGTTGGACATGATTGAAAGCAAATGAACAATTATAATTAGTAAGCTTATTCACAGCATTCAAAATTTCTCCTTTTGATGTAACTGATGGTTCCATGTATGCTTGGTATGATACTAGTTGTAGAACCTTCACTTTCTTGTTTTAATTGTTAGGTCAAAATTATCACAAGTGGCAGAGAATCAAATTATACTTTGGTGTTTCTCAGTGTCAGTGGATGAATTTGGTGAATATTCATTTGTGAACAAAAAGTCATGCACTAACTCTCCCTTGACTTTAGTCTTGGCTTGTAATCTTTTTGAGCTCAATAATTGATAGTGTGGTAGTTGACATTGATGGAAATTTTATCCTCATTGAAGGTATCAGATAACATCCATGGAAAAAAATCATCTAAAAAGGATGGAAGCAAGCACACAGCCCTGCTTTTCTCCATTGGTGATTGCAAAAGTGCAAAAGCATCATGTTACCAAGAACCCATGCAAGCATATCATCATGAAAATTGCATACAATACTGATTTATTTTTCTGAGCAACCAAATTTTGCCTTGATCTTTCACAGGCCCTCACAATTGGATAGATTGATGAATATTGTATACAGACTTCTATTCCACTTCTAACATTTCTCTTGGGTTTTGACAGGCAGCAAACATCTTATCAACTATTTCCTTGACCTTTTCTGAAGCCACACTGGTTCTTGATGACCATCTTCCAGGTGAAGGATCAGTCAATTAAGGAAGACTCTGAAAAGAATCTTGCTGACAATAATTAAGAGACTGATCTACTGTGATTTTCTTAGAAAAACCTATTTCAACCTAGCCCTGAATGGTTGGGAAACTGGATCACCTTTATTTGCTGTTTAGAAACCCTTAACTAAGTACATAAGTTATACTAATCAGAAACCCAAAGATTAATACAAAACTCTTACTCACAATTATACATCTTAAGAAACTCATATGAATTATCTGATGACTGATCCCATACTGATCCATCAGTTATTGTTTCATGTTCTTTTGATTGTTTATAGAGGGCAATAAAACTGATTTCGGGAAATTACAACTGTTCACCCTCTCAACTAACAGAGTTTCTTATCTTTCCTTCATTTAGAAATTCAGTTTCCTAATTTTGTATCCCGGTTAATTCTTTCCTTTTAATTAATTGCTCTTATTTGATCAATTGTTTTAATATATAAAAATCAGTCTCCTTTATTCAAAGTTCAACTGTAAGCTGAGCACAGGACTTGGTCCTCATTTGTTAGATAATTGTCATACATTGCTTAATAAATCAGTGTGTTCAGAAAATTGAACATTTATTTTCTCACTCATTTTGTCTTTTGCCCACCAGAGACACAGCTGGTATTTTACTCATATGGACTTCAGAGCAATCTCCTCCACCATGTGTCAAGGATTTTTTGTCAACCTCCTGGAAGGTTGGAAGAATGTCTCATTGACTTTTTCTTGACTCTGCCCCTCGAGAATTTAATTTGAGGCATTTATTTTAAAGTTGTTTGGAGGTGATGCTGGGAGAGCTTAGCTGAATGCTTTCACTGCCATGGCATCTTGCTTCTACTCTTAGAAGTCTAAATAAAAATCTTGAAGGCATTACTTTACTTAAAGCATTTCCATGACCCCTTCCCTGCTCATAGAATAAGGTTCATATTTCATGTCCTAAAATATTTTGTTGTTATTGCTGTTGATATTCAATCACTCAATCATGTAAAACTCTTTGTCCCTCCATGGACTGCCTGATCCTTCTATCCTCCATGATCTCCCAAAGTCTGTCTAAGCTCATTTCTGTTGCTTCCATGACACTATTTATCTATTTTATTCTTTGTCATCCTCTTCTCCTTTTACCTTCAATATTTTCCAACAAGATCTTTTCCAATGAGCCTTGTCTTCTTGTTAAGTGTTTAAGTTTCAGCCTCAGTATTTCCAACAAATAGTCTGAGCTAATTTCTTTATGTATTGACTGATTCAATTCAAGGGGTTCTCAAAAATCTTCTCCAGCACCACAATTTCAAAGTGTTGATTCTGTGATGCTTAGATTTTCATAGTTCAGCTCTCTCTGCTATACATTGCTACCAGGAAAACCACAGTTTTCTACAGAAAATCTCACTTTTATACTTGCTTCTTCCACCCTCATCAAAAGGAGTCTTAATTCTTCACTTTCTGCCATCAGAGTGATATTCTCTGTATATAAGAAATTGCTGATATTTCTTCTGGCAAGGTTATTTCTAGGTTTTGGGTCATCCAGTCTGGCATTTTGCATGAAATACACATATAAGTTAAGTAAATTTGGTGACAATAAAATAAGACCGTGCTGTAGTACTTTTTCAATTTTAAGCCAATTAATTATCCATGTTCAGTTCCAATTGTTGCCTGTTAACCTGCATATAGATTGCTTAGGGCACAGGTAAGATGATTTGGTACTCCCATTTCCTTGAGGACTTGCCACATCTTGTTTGTGATTCACACAGTCAAAGGTTTTTAGCAAAAGTATGTTTTTCTGGAACTCCCTTGCTTTTTCCATGAACCTGCAAATACTAGCAATTTGTTTCTCTGTCTAATTGAAAACTAGTCTGCTCTTCTGGTAATTCTTGGTTCACATATTACTGAAGCCTAGATTGCAGTCTTAAGTATAACTTCTCTAGCATGTGAAATGGATTTTGTTGTTGGTAATTTGAACATTTATTGGCATTGGCCTCCTTTAGATTTGGTACTTAAATTGATGTTTTCCAATCCATTGACCACTGTTGAGTTTTCCAAATTTGCTGGAATATTGAGAGCAACACTTTAACAGTATCATCTTTTAGGATTTCAAATAACTTAGTTGGAATCCTGCCATCTTCCTTTCCCCCTTTTTGCTAGCATTGTTTCCTAGGTGACTTTCTGAGTAACTTTATTCTCCAGGATGTCTTGCTCTCTATGACTAATCACCATTGTGGTTATTAATGATGTTAAGATCATTCTTGTATAGTTATTTTGTGTATTCTTGCCACCTCATCTTAATCTTTTCTACTTCTGTTAAATCCCTATCATTTCTATCTTTTATCATGCCTATTTTTGCATGAAACACTCCCTAAATATCTTTAGTTTTCTTTAGGAAATCTCATTTTCCCCATTCTATTGTTTCTATTTATTTGCATTGTTCATTTAAGAAAACCTCATAGAAATTGTTATTCTCTAGGATTTTGCATTCACTTGGATATATCTTTCCTTTTCTCCTTTCTATGTTCCCTATTTCTTCAGCTATTTGCAGAGTCTGAACAGACATTCATTTTGTTTTCTTGCTTTTCTTTTTATTTGGAATGGCTTTTGTTGTGGTGGTGGCTGTTGCTGCATTCTGAACAACATTGTGAACCTCTGCCTGTAGTTCATGAAGCACTTTCTCTACCAGATCAAATCCCTGATTTCATCACTTCCTTTTCTTATTCATAAAGGAATGTTATCTTTAACATACCTGAATAATATAATGATTTTCCCAATTTTCTCCAATTTAAATTTGAATTTTGTAATAACATGATCTAAACCACAGTCTGTTCTATGTTTTGTTTCAACTCACTGTATAAAACTTTTCCACTTTGGCTGAAAAATATATAATCAATCTAATTTTGATATTAGTGACATCTGGTGACATCCATGTATAGAATCACCTTTTGAATTGTTGAAAGAGTGTTTGTTATAGCCAGAGTTATCTTGAAAAACTCCATTAGTTTCTGCCAAACTTTCCTGTTATTTCCATTATCTTTTGATGTCTTACTTTAGTGTTCCAATACACATGAGGAATATGACATCTTTTTTGCTATCATTTCTTTTTTTAATTTTTATTTGTCAAAGGAGACCATTATTTTATTTTATTTTATTAAGTTAAAATGTTTAGCCATGAAAAACATCATTACAATAGTCGTGTTGTAAAAGTGATTATAATTCCTCCCTTCTTCCCTCCCCCCCCCCCCAAAAGAGAAACCTCAAGGAAAATAAAGTGGAAAAGAAAGTATGCCTTAGTCTGTATTCTGGCACTGTCAGCTCTCTTTGAAATATATAGCATTCTTAATCATAAATCCTTCAAAATTCTCTTGGGTCACAGCATTTCTGAGAAAAGGTCATTCATGCTGATCATCCTGCAATACTGTTGTTACTTTATTTATGGTGCATGTCCCATTGCATCTGTTCATCTAAGGTTTTTTACTGAGAGCATCCTGCTCATCATTTCCCACAACAGAAAAGCATTTCATCTCAATCACATACCACTATATGTTTAGCCACTCCCCAATCACTGGACATCCCTTCCATTTCCAACTCCCAGGCACTAGAAGAGAGCTACTAGAAATATATATATATATATATATATATATATATATATATATATATATATATATGTTCTTTTTCTTCCTGTATTTCATTTCTTCTGGAATATGGACTTAGCAGTACCCCTGCTAGGCCAAAAGGTAGGCATGATTTTATAGACATTTGGCCACAGCTCCAAATTGCTCTACAGAATTGTTGAATCATTTCACAACTCTTGCAACAATGCATCAATGTCTCAATTTTCCTACATCCCTTCCAACATTTGTCATTTTCTCCTTCTGCCTTATTAGTCAATCCAATAGGTATAAAGTAGTACCTCATAATTGTTCCAATCTTCATATAGTGAGGTAGGACATTTTAAATAATATTTAAATGGATTGCATTGATAATCTCACATGAAAACTGTTCATAAATTTTGATCATTTATCAATTGGGAAGTGCTCTTATTTTTTTTATATAAAATTGACTCAGTTCTCTGTGTTTGAGAAATGAAGTCTTTATCAGAGAAACTTGCTTCAATATTTTTCCCACAGTTACTATGACTAACTGCATTTCCCTCCATCCTATTCCCCCACCTCAATTTATTCTATTCTCTCTCTCCTTTCATCTTCTACCTCCTTAAAAGTGTATTGCATGTGATTACGCTTTCGCACAATCTTCCCTTCTTTTATCTACATTGCCCTTCCCCTCCACCTGTCTCTTTTCCCATTCTTTCTTCTCCTATTTTCCTCTAGGGTAAGACAGATTTCTAAATTCAATTGAATATGCATTTTATTCCCTCTCTGAGCCAATTCCTATGAGAATAAGGCTCACTCATTCCCCCCTCCTCTTCCACTCTATTTTTATTTGAAATAACTCTTTTATTTGAAATAACTTACCCCATTCTACCTCTCCTTTTCCTTCCTTTCTTCCAATACATTACTTTCTCTCCCATTAACTCCATTCTTTTAAGATATTATACCTTCACGTTCAACTTCTTCCTGTGCCTTGTCTCTATATGCTCCTTCTCACTGCTCTAATAATAAGAAGACTCATATGAGTTTTTGGTATCATATTTCTATGCAGGAATACAAGCAATTCAACATCATTAAGTCCCTCATTATTTGCTCTTCCTGTCCATCATTCTATGCTTCACCTGAGTCTAGTACTTGAAGATCAAACTTTCAGTTCAGCTCTGGTCATTTCATCAGGAAAATTTTAAAGTCCCCTATTTCATTGAAGGTTCATCCTTTCCCCCTGAAAGAGTATGCTCAGCTTTCCTGAGTAGTTGATTCTTGGTTGTAATCCAAGGTCTTTTGCCTTCTGGAATATTATGTTCCATGACCTATGAGCCCTTAATTTAGAAGCTGCTAAATCTTGTGTTATCCTAGCAACAGCTTCATGATTTTTTGAATTGTTTCTGACTGCTTGCAATATTTTCTTCTTGACTTGGGAGTTCTGAAAATTGACTATAATGTTCCTAGAAGTTTTCATTTTGATATCTTTTTTCAGGAGATGATCAGTTGACTCTTTTTTCTTCTTTTTCTTTTTTGTTTTTCTTTCAAGGCAATGAGGTTAAATGAATTGCCCAAGGTCACACAGCTAGATAAGTATTAAATGTCTGAGGTGGATTTGAACTCAGGTCCTCCTGATTCCAGGGCTGGTGCTCTGTCCACTATGCCACCTAGCTGCCCCTTGATTCTTTCCATTTATATTTTCCCCCTTCTTCTAGGATAATATCAGGGCAGTTTTCCTGGAGAATTTCTTCAAAAATGAAGTCTAGGCTCTTTTTTAGTCATGACTTTTAGGTAGTTCAATAATTTAAAAATTAGCTCTCCTGGATCTATCATCTAGGTCAGTTATTTTTTCCAATGAGATATTTCAGATTTTCTTCTAGTTATTCATTCTTTTTTTTAAAATTGGTTCTTGATTTCTCATAAAGCTGTCAGCTTTCTTTAGCTTCATTCTACATTTTAAGAAATTATTTTCTTCAGAGAACTTATGTAACTCCTTTTCAATTTGGCCAATTCTGCTTTTTAAGGTATTCTTTTCTTCATTGACTTCTGGACTGCTTTTCCCATTTGACTCAAACTGTTTATTAAGATGTCTTTTTCTTCAATATTTTTAATATCTTCTTCACCAATCTGCTGACTCACTTTTTATGATTTTCCACATTTCTCATTTCTATTCTCAATTTTTCTTTTACTTCTCTTACTTGAATTTCAAAATCTTTTTTGAACTCTTCCATAACCTGAGCCCAATTAATATTTCTCCTGGAGGCTTTGGATGCAGAAAATTTTGTTTTGTTATCTTCTTCTGATGAGTATTTTGATCCTCCATAGGACCAAAGTAATTGTCCATGGTCAGATTTTTTTCCTTCTGTTGGTTTTTCATTTCCCCAGCTTATAGCTTGATTTTAGATCTTTGTTGAGGTGGGGCTCTTCTTCCTGGGTGAAGGATGCACTCTCCCAAGCTTTTGAGAGTTTTTTCAGCTATTTTCAGGGTTATCCCTCAGGAACCTGTAAGTTCTCAATTCTTCCAAGGTCTTATAAGATTCTATGACTGTTCTTCTAGTCTGTGCTCTGGTTTGTGGATGATCACAAGCAACCCTGCCTGCCCTGGAACTCTGAGGAGGGTCCTTGCTCTGCTACAGGCAGTAAACTCTGCTCCTTTTCCTGAGACTGGAGCCCCAGACTGCAACCTGGATCTTAATATAGGTGAAGCAGCAGAGTCCTGTCTCATGGATAGCAAAGAGACCTCTGTAGTCTCCCCTGAATCCTTACCATCCTAGAAGGCACCCCAGCTCTGCTTCTGGTCCCCTGGAGCTGGGTCTGCTCTGAGGCTTGCACTGGGCTGGACTCCACTCTCATTCTGGTGTAGAAGAGTTTTTCTGCTTACTTTCCCAATTGTCTTTGGCAATCCCTGGATTGAGAGGTCTGGAAACCACCACCACTGCCATGTATCCCAGTGCCCCATGGTCTATTCCTGGATGGACTAGAGCTGGTTTACTCCAACTGTGCCCGGGTTGCACCCTGGGTTCTTTCCAACAAGTGCAACAGACTTTTCAAGTTGTCTTGGGCTGGAAAATTGTTTCACTCAGTCTTTTTTATGATTCTGTCACTCTAGAATTTGGTTAGAATCATTACTTAAAGGAATTTAGAGAGATTTGGAGAGCTTGTGAGAGTCCCTGCCTTTATTCTGCCATCTCAGCTTCACTTCTTTTAGTATTATTTCTAGAAGATGTACGTCTTGATAGAACTGATTAACTCTGATATTTTTAGCATCTGTGGTTGGCTATAGTCTTATAGCTCTGCAAAATTGAACAGTTTTCATTGGATTCAAACTAATATCGTTATGTAATTTTTGAGATTTTATTCCAGTGCTGCTTTTCTTGGCATGTTATTGATTATGAGGGTACTCCATTTTTCTAAGGTATTCTTGTTATTCCTATCCATTTAAGTTCATCAAAACCCCAATCTTTCCATCTCTTGATGATCACATCCTGCTTCTTTTGTTCATTTATGTTATATTGTAGATTCTTATACAATACTGATTTTTAGAAAATTGAACTTTCCTTTTATAACTTGAAACATCTGCAATTGATTTCATTTAAGCTTTGATCTAGTTACTTATTAGTACTGAAGGTATTTGTTGTTTCCTTCACTCTGTTAATTGTAGATCGTATTCAAGGAAGACTAGTACTTTTGGTGTGAGGGCTGCTGAGGACTTTTCAGGACTGCTTTCCAACTTTGATGTTCACCTAAGTAACTTAAGTCTCACCTGTGACTCCAAGAAGTTGTAGAATGCACAGTGGTCACAACCTGGTAAATTGTTTTTGGAAGATGAGCTTAACCAGGAAACTGGGGATCTCAAGTCCATCGGTGAGTCAGTGTGGGGGGAGTGTCTACCCTAAGCATATGAAGTCTTCCACTGGAAGAATACCTGAATGAGAATAATTTGTTCCAACAGTCATGAAGATAGCTGAAGCAGGTTTGTGGAGTACTTAGAACTCTGATGTCTAAACATCAGAGACTCCAAGGTCATCCACTGCATCTAGAGTGATTATCATTTGTCTTGACTCTGTCTTGCTACTGAACAACAATGACTTTGGAAGAGAGAATGAGGCTGATGACTTTGTATACCTCTGCCTCACTTGAATCTAATTTACACATGCATCAGAAGATATCACCCATATCATTGTACCATTCCAATTTCAAATTTCTGTGATAACAGACAAGTGATGAAGCAGTAAGTTCAGATAAACTGGGAGGTGTAGTCACAATCCTGCACCCAGGCAACCTAGGCCATAGGGTCTTTTCCCCACTGAAAGCAGCAGTGGGATTTGGCAGTCCCCTGGGTGACTAAACAGCCCTTTTAGAGATCACACTACTCACCTCCTGGTGTGAGAAAAGGACTAGAAATAGTATTCTAAAAATTGTCTGCTTATCGAACTCTGGCCTGATTACTGCAACAGGTAGAGATCCCACCCTGCAGTCAAAACATACACACACACACACATACAAAATGTACAATAATTTCTTCAAAGAAGATTCCACTCACCATCGGTACATGGAATGTGTGCACACTCATAGACAATACAAGATGCAATAAACCTGAAAAATGAACAAACACTCAAACATTTACTACAGAGAGTGCAACTATGATGGACTGGACATGTTTTTTGAGTGCCAGATGTACAACTGCCAAAAATACAATTTCATGGAGAACTCAGACAGGAACACTCACACGTAGGTCAGAAGAAACAATACAAGATCAGAGACACTGAAGGTTCCTCTTAGAAACTTTAGAATTGTCTATCATGGATGACACTGTCACAAGACCACCTATCATGGTATGCCCTCAATAGTGAGGGTGCTATGCTCTATGAGGAAGGCAGAATTGAAGCAGCTCATAGGAATCATGGACCATATGCCTGACCTGTGGTAGAGCATTCCAAACTTGTATTGGTCTGATCAGCCACAATAAGCCACATTGTAGCTCATGTAAAACAAGGAGGTCATTTGGGTCTTCTTAGATAACAAAGGATAAGAACCAACCATACCTTGCATTCTAGTTTTGTATGCAATATTGAACTTTACAGCATTGGACTTTCCATCACCTGGAACATCTGTAATTGAAATTCCTTTAAGCTTTGGTCACTTCATTATGTAGTTTTCCTCCACTTTTTAGTTGTCCTGTGTTCAGCTCTGTTGCTTCTAGAACCTGCACATGGGTTTCTCAGGATGAGTATGATGATCTAGTACTTGCCACATTTTGTTGTGATCTACACAATTAGAGGCTTTTGTATAATCAATAAAGCAGAAGTGGACATTTTTCTGTAACTCCTCTTGTTTTCTCCTTAATTCAGTAAATATTGACAATTTGGCCTCTAGTCTTTCTCTCTCTCTCTCTCTCTCTCTCTCTCTCTCTCTCTCTTTGAAAACCAGTCTGCTCTTTTAATAATTCTTGTTTTGTTCGTTGCTGAAGTCTAACTTTCAGAAACTTAAATATAACCTTGCTGGCATGTGAAATGAATGTAATTATTTGGTTATTTGAACATCCTTTGGCATTGCCCTTCTTTAGGTTCAGTACTGAAATTGATCTCTTTCAATCCATTGACTATTGTGGAGTTTTCCAAATTTGCTGGCATGTTTGCTGGCTCAAATGTGTTGAATGTCTTCTGACCTATGTCCTCTTTTATCTTCCAGTGTCATCTTTTATCATTTGAATACAGTCCATCCGATTTTCTTGACAAAGATGGTTTTGCCATTTCCTTCTCCAATCTATCACCATTTATCAGCACTGTCTACTATGACCTGCCTGCATGGCACAGCTCATAGTTTCACTGAGCTATGCAAACCTCTGATAAAAGGAATGTTATTTGAGAACATTAAAAGGAAAATCAAGATCTCTAAAATGTAGACAAAGATCACATGAACACTTTGGCTGCCATATCGTGCTGTTGAATCACTTATGATACTTCAGCCCACTAAAAATCCCAAATGCTTTTTTAGAGAATTATTATCTAGTAATGCTTACTCCATCTCATTCGGATGAAGTTGATATGTTTTTGACCAAATGTAATACTTAGAATTTATCCTGATTAAAATCCTCTTAATGGATTCAGCATAACATTCTATTCTGTTCTGCATATATCTTTGGATATTTTCCAAACACATTAGCTATTCCACTTAGTTTTTTGTTCTATCTACAAACTTGATAAACAGATCACATATGCTTTATCCAAGTCATGGGAAAATATTAAATATTATTAATAGCTATTTCTTACTTTTGTCTATATGGAAAATATAAAAGACTCTTTCAAATGCATTTCTAAAATTCAGGTAAATTTTATCTACTAGATTCCCCCAATATACCAGTCTGGCAGCTCTGTCCAAAAAAAGAAATGAGTTTAACTTGTTCTGAATGAAATCATTTTGAATCTTTAAAATTAGAGGTACCTTTCTCTTTATGGACACTAATCAACCATTGATAGTAAATTCTAGAATCTTGCCATAACTCAAAATTCAGCTTATTAGAATATAGTTTGTATTCCAAAGTCCAGTCAATATGGACGTCTTGTTACCCTTTTCTACATATTCCAATTTTTCTTGCCTCTGTGCATTTGTTCAAGTCTTTCCTTTTGTTGAATATATTGTCCATCCTTGTTGCCAATTGAAATTCTACCCATCATTTAAAATCAAGGCAGAGTATTATCTTCTACCAGCAATTCTCCTAGAACTTACCAATCAATAATGACCTTCCCCTCATCAGACTTTACTTAGCCTTTTGCAATCCTCCTATGCACTTGAGCATTTTTCTACATCACAATTAATTGTTTTTGTGTCTTACCCCATAAATCTATAAGTTCAGGAGCTTTATGTGAATTTATAATCTCTCACAGCACTTTTCATATAGTAAATAATAACAAATTTTTAATTTATTACTCAAGAGAAATCTTAAAAATGTTTAATTGTGTATTTTAGGTATTTTATAAATATTTTAATTTTGTTTAGGATTGTAGCTTAGTAAAACATGATGAATTAAGGTTAAATTTCTGAGTGTATACATCTTAGGATTCTACAACAGTTACTCTTCACATCTTCCTTCCCACCTTATTCTCATCATGCTTCAACTAAACAAGTCATGCTTAAGCATGTGTTGATCTCTGGAATGTTAAAATAGCACATCTTGGATACAGAGGTGATAAATTGCTGGCAATCTGAATGAAATATTAAATTTCAAATGAAAAATTTTATACTAGTTTGCATACAAAATGATCAAAATTAAAAAAAAATTTTTCTCCTCATAAAACTCAATATAAATCACAGTTGTTCAATATCATTTTGTAAATTTTCTTTTTTTTGTACATTTCAAAGGTCATATGGCATAATGGAAAGAAAGTTAATTTGTCTCAAAGCCTAGAAGATCTAGGTTCAAATTTTACTTCTGATGCACACTGAATGTGTATTGCTGGGAAAGGGACTTAACCTTTCAGTGCTCCAAGGAACTCACAAAGATTATAAATTACAGCAAAAGTATAGAAAATAGTGACATTGGTTGAAGGTGTTCTCTCACCTGGGATTTCCCTATGCCAGTAGTATGACAGTCCAGTCTTCATTTTTACTTATATTCCTAAATATGAAAAGATTCATTTATATTTGTAAGAAAGGATAATCACAAAGCCCCTGTAAGTCTTGCTGTATATGCTAAGGAGATTGGAGAGACAGTAACTTGCTCCTTGGATTTAGCTTTGTTTTTATACCTGTTTTCCATGTTCTCTCCCACTCACTTTACATGAAAGGGCAAAAAAGAGTGTGGGATTGAAAAAGTTGGGGGGGGAGGTCTTTGGAGCTATTTGGTAATTATTAGGCCAAAGACAGATTTTTAACCAAGTATATATTGAAAGTCTTCAAAGGTCAAAATTGAAAGATCTTTGTAATGGTCAGCATAAATTAGAATGAGGATATCTGTGGACACTCTAACTCAGAAACCAGAAAGTTCAGGGTAAATGAAAATTAAGTCTGAAGGCATTATCTTGCTGGAAGGATTCTGCTTAGTTTATAGGGCAAGGATTCTCTTGTTAGGAATAGAAAAGTCTTTTAGACAAGACTTTGGAAAAGAAGAGACTAGTCATTTCACAAAAGGAAAACATTAAGAAGTGTTTATTTTTTTAATCTAAGGAGATTTATTCTTGATTTTATGGAGGAGATAAGAGTGACTGCTTTCCTAAAAGTTTTGTTTCAAAAATTCCTTTGGCTTAGCAACATGGCAGATGCCATTCTTTTCATGAGGAAAAAAAAAATAAACCTATAGTCAAAGACTTCAGCTGAGCTGAAAATGTTAAGAAGGCAAAAAACTCCATAGTAAAACTCCAGCAAACTCCATAGTCACTCACCCATAGAGACTGTGTCTGGTGAAATCCAGTGAATCTACAAGCCCAAGCCACATATAAAGGAAACAGGGAGTTGGCTCAATTGAAGATAAAAAGTGACTCTCAGGAAGATGTTGATGACCCTACTATGTTGAAGATTTCATTTTCAGAAGAGTCCCCTGGCTGCATACAGTACCTACTGGGTGCCCCTCCATTCATGTGCCTTCCCCATGAGTTACCCCATGGGTCTTCTGGCCATATATGTCCTCTATGTGAGAGACACTCCATAACATACTCTGATCATGCATATTCTGTACTTATGCCCCTTCATGAATATCCCCTGACCACATGTTCCCTCCTCACAAAAATCATGTATATTTCTTATCCTATACCCTGATTATATATATTCCCTATATGTATATTTCTTCTCACTTATTTCCAATGTTTGTCCATTTTTCCTACTGATAGTATTAAAAATTTGGGAGAGCACATACCAAATTTATTGGAAATTGTGTGATTTCATTGAATGCCTTGGATTTGACTGTCCTCTGACTACCCATCAGTAGAGGTTCATGAATTATGTAGATTTTTACTGGATGAGATCACAGAAGACCTTGAACCTGGATTGCCTTCTGTTTAGGAATTGCCCTGAAGGTTGAGTGGTGTCCCTCAGAATCAATAAATATGATATTCTATTTTTGGGAACTAAGACTTGTCAAATTTCTGTTATTATAACAGCATATAAATAGTTAATCAATATGTACCAGTATATTGTTAATACAGAGACAAAAAACCCCAGTGCCTCTAATGAGCTGAAAATGATGAGCATGAATATTAATAAATAGGTATAAACTATATACAAAGAAAATAAAAGATAAACACCAGGTAATTTGCGGGAGACTCACTAATAATAGTTGGGGGAAATCAAGAAAGGTTTAATATTAAAAACAGCAGTTGAATTGAACTTTGAAGAAAGGCAAGAATTTTAAAGGTAAAAGTGAAAACACAATGTATTCCAGACATGAGGTTCAGTCTTTACAGAGACATAGAAATAGGCTGTGTATGATGGACAGAAAGCAAACCAAGTTGACTGGTCTAAAGAATGCAGGAAGAGGAATAATGTGCTATAAGTCTAGAAAGGTAGGCTAGAGTAAAATTATAAAGTCTTCAAATGCTTATCAGAGAAGTTTGTATTTTAGGCATTAAGGAGCTATTGAAAATTCTGTAGCAGGGGAGTAACAAGATTAGAGGTGTGATTTTGGAATTCATTTAGGTAACTTTAAAGAAGATTGAAAAAGTGTAAAACCAGATGTAAAAAGAGATCAAATAGGAGGGTTTTTTCACATTGGTTAGAGAGGTAAAAAAAGATGTAACTAAGGTGTTGTCATTGGAACGAATACTATATGATGGATTTGAAAGGCATCATAAAGGAAAAATTAACAAGACAAATACTTGAATAATACAGATAATAATTTGGAATAATTCAAAGATTATTTCAAATATTTGTGTGACTAGAAGGATGATGATACTCCTATGGTGCTAATATACAAAAAAAACCACTCTGCCTCTAATGAACATACAGTATGTGGAAGGAGACTATATATCTATCTGTAGGTAGATAGATAGATATAGATATAGATATAGATATAGATATAGATAGATATGGCTATAGATATGGCTATAGATATGGATATGATATGATATGGATATGGATATAGAGATAGATATAGATATAGATATAGAATACAGATATAGAATACATCAAAAATGCATACTACTAATCAAAATAGGAAATTTATAAATATCATCTAAAATTCAACTAATGTTGACTAGGAGCTGAAAAATGGGTAAAAAGTTTGCTTTGATGCTTATTTAAGGCTAAGTGACCATTTTTCTTGTATGCTGAAGAGGAATTCTTGTTCAGGTCTGAATTCAGGTCTCTGGAATCCTCATTAATGTTGATATTATTGGATTTTGTTCCTGAAGCATTATTTTTTTAGATATCAAAACACAGAATTGTTTCTCAAGTCAGAGTATTTGTTCACAATCCTACAGCTTATATATCAAAATAATGATGCTGAATGGTATGGGGCAATGAAATAGGAAATGTAGGGAAAAGGGATCAGTTTTGAGGACAATAATAACAGTCTATTTTGAGCAAGTTGAGTTAGAAATGTTTGAGGAACATTCCTTTGGGAATATTCAACATTTAGACATTTGGTGACTTAGGTTTGGAACTCAGGAGATATTCTAGAGCTGGGATATATAGATTAGAGAGTCAGCTGCATAGAGGTGATAATTCAGTCATTGGAAACTGATGGACACAGACAAAAAGACAGACAGAGAGAGATAAAAGCAGAGAAGACTAGCATGGAGGTTTAAAGCATACCCACAGTTAAGAGACATGACACAGATAATTTTCTGGGGAAAAAATACAGAGAACTTCTTATTTTTCTATTTTTTTATTGAATAATGAACCTAAAAACTTTTATATAGTGATTCACAATTTCCAAAGTGCTTTTCTCACAACAGGCCTATGAAATAGGTGATTCAGTTAAATATCATCCCCATTAGACAAATGCAGAAACTGAGGATCCAAGCAGTTATGTGACTTCCCCACAGTGTCAGATCCTAAAAGAAAGTCCAAATTTTCTGAGTCTGAGGCCAAAGTTTTTGACATTGTATTATACTGCTTCTCAAAATTACATTATGAATATTATTATTTCTAATCTGTAAATAAGCTGTAACGCACATCCAATACTAAATTACATTGTAACATTTGCAGTTTGCATATGCTTTATGTTTTTTTGACAATATTTTAGCAAAACTGATGTGAGAATCTAATATTTTAAATTTTCATCTTTTAATTTAGTTGACTCCAACATTCTTTTATTATGTACAACTACATGCAAAGCATAGTAATTCATTTCCTCCCAATACTTCCCATCAGCCAACATAGAGAAGGAAAATATTCCTGGAGGTGAGCTCAAAGTTTTGTTTCAAAAATTCCTTTGGCTTAGCAACATGGCAGATGCCATTCTTTTCATGAGGAAAAAAAAAATAAACCTATAGTCAAAGACTTCAGCTGAGCTGAAAATGTTAAGAAGGCAAAAAACTCCATAGTAAAACTCCAGCAAACTCCATAGTCACTCACCCATAGAGACTGTGTCTGGTGAAATCCAGTGAATCTACAAGCCCAAGCCACATATAAAGGAAACAGGGAGTTGGCTCAATTGAAGATAAAAAGTGACTCTCAGGAAGATGTTGATGACCCTACTATGTTGAAGATTTCATTTTCAGAAGAGTCCCCTGGCTGCATACAGTACCTACTGGGTGCCCCTCCATTCATGTGCCTTCCCCATGAGTTACCCCATGGGTCTTCTGGCCATATATGTCCTCTATGTGAGAGACACTCCATAACATACTCTGATCATGCATATTCTGTACTTATGCCCCTTCATGAATATCCCCTGACCACATGTTCCCTCCTCACAAAAATCATGTATATTTCTTATCCTATACCCTGATTATATATATTCCCTATATGTATATTTCTTCTCACTTATTTCCAATGTTTGTCCATTTTTCCTACTGATAGTATTAAAAATTTGGGAGAGCACACTTGACAAAGATGGTTTTGCCATTTCCTTCTCCAATCTATCACCATTTATCAGCATTGTCTACTATGACCTTCCTGCATGGCACAGCTCATAGTTTCACTGAGCTATGCAAACCTCTGATAAAAGGAATGTTATTTGAGAACATTAAAAGGGAAAATCAAGATCTCTAAAATGTAGACAAAGATCACATGAACACTTTGGCTGCCATATCGTGCTGTTGAATCACTTATGAATACTTCAGCCCCACTAAAAATCCCAAATGCTTTTTTAGAGAATTATTATCTAGTAATGCTTACTCCATCTCATTCTGATGAAGTTGATATGTTTTTGACCAAATGTAATACTTAGAATTTATCCTGATTAAAGTCCTCTTAATGGATTCAGCATAACATTCTATTCTGTTCTGCATATATCTTTGGATATTTTCCAAACACATTAGCTATTCCACTTAGTTTTTTGTTCTATCTACAAACTTGATAAACAGATCACATATGCTTTATCCAAGTCATGGGAAAATATTAAATATTATTAATAGCTATTTCTTACTTTTGTCTATATGGAAAATATAAAAGACTCTTTCAAATGCATTTCTAAAATTCAGGTAAATTTTATCTACTAGATTCCCCCAATATACCAGTCTGGCAGCTCTGTCCAAAAAAAGAAATGAGTTTAACTTGTTCTGAATGAAATCATTTTGAATCTTTAAAATTAGAGGTACCTTTCTCTTTATGGACACTAATCAACCATTGATAGTAAATTCTAGAATCTTGCCATAACTCAAAATTCAGCTTATTAGAATATAGTTTGTATTCCAAAGTCCAGTCCAATATGGACGTCTTGTTACCCTTTTCTACATATTCCAATTTTTCTTGCCTCTGTGCATTTGTTCAAGTCTTTCCTTTTGTTGAATATATTGTCCATCCTTGTTGCCAATTGAAATTCTACCCATCATTTAAAATCAAGGCAGAGTATTATCTTCTACCAGCAATTCTCCCTAGAACTTACCAATCAATAATGACCTTCCCCTCATCAGACTTTACTTAGCCTTTTGCAATCCTCCTATGCACTTGAGCATTTTTCTACATCACAATTAATTGTTTTTTGTGTCTTACCCCATAAATCTATAAGTTCAGGAGCTTTATGTGAATTTATAATCTCTCACAGCACTTTTCATATAGTAAATAATAACAAATTTTTAATTTATTACTCAAGAGAAATCTTAAAAATGTTTAATTGTGTATTTTAGGTATTTTATAAATATTTTAATTTTGTTTAGGATTGTAGCTTAGTAAAACATGATGAATTTAAGGGGTTAAATTTCTGAGTGTATACATCTTAGGGATTCTACAACAGTTACTCTTCACATCTTCCTTCCCACCTTATTCTCATCATGCTTCAACTAAACAAGTCATGCTTAAGCATGTGTTGATCTCTGGAATGTTAAAATAGCACATCTTGGATACAGAGGTGATAAAATTGCCGGCAATCTGAATGAAATATTAAATTTCAAATGAAAAATTTTATACTAGTTTGCATACAAAATGATCAAAATTAAAAAAAAATTTTTTCTCCTCATAAAACTCAATATAAATCACAGTTGTTCAATATCATTTTGTAAATTTTCTTTTTTTTGTACATTTCAAAGGTCATATGGCATAATGGAAAGAAAGTTAATTTGTCTCAAAGCCTAGAAGATCTAGGTTCAAATTTTACTTCTGATGCACACTGAATGTGTATTGCTGGGAAAGGGACTTAACCTTTCAGTGCTCCAAGGAACTCACAAAGATTATAAATTACAGCAAAAGTATAGAAAATAGTGACATTGGTTGAAGGTGTTCTCTCACCTGGGATTTCCCTATGCCAGTAGTATGACAGTCCAGTCTTCATTTTTACTTATATTCCTAAATATGAAAAGATTCATTTATATTTGTAAGAAAGGATAATCACAAAGCCCCTGTAAGTCTTGCTGTATATGCTAAGGAGATTGGAGAGACAGTAACTTGCTCCTTGGATTTAGCTTTGTTTTTTATACCTGTTTTCCATGTTCTCTCCCACTCACTTTACATGAAAGGGCAAAAAAGAGTGTGGGATTGAAAAAGTTGGGGGGGAGGTCTTTGGAGCTATTTGGTAATTATTAGGCCAAAGACAGATTTTTAACCAAGTATATATTGAAAGTCTTCAAAGGTCAAAATTGAAAGATCTTTGTAATGGTCAGCATAAATTAGAATGAGGATATCTGTGGACACTCTAACTCAGAAACCAGAAAGTTCAGGGTAAATGAAAATTAAGTCTGAAGGCATTATCTTGCTGGAAGGATTCTGCTTAGTTTATAGGGCAAGGATTCTCTTGTTAGGAATAGAAAAGTCTTTTAGACAAGACTTTGGAAAAGAAGAGACTAGTCATTTCACAAAAGGAAAACATTAAGAAGTGTTTATTTTTTTAATCTAAGGAGATTTATTCTTGATTTTATGGAGGAGATAAGAGTGACTGCTTTCCTAAAAGTTTTGTTTCAAAAATTCCTTTGGCTTAGCAACATGGCAGATGCCATTCTTTTCATGAGGAAAAAAAAATAAACCTATAGTCAAAGACTTCAGCTGAGCTGAAAATGTTAAGAAGGCAAAAAACTCCATAGTAAAACTCCAGCAAACTCCATAGTCACTCACCCATAGAGACTGTGTCTGGTGAAATCCAGTGAATCTACAAGCCCAAGCCACATATAAAGGAAACAGGGAGTTGGCTCAATTGAAGATAAAAAGTGACTCTCAGGAAGATGTTGATGACCCTACTATGTTGAAGATTTCATTTTCAGAAGAGTCCCCTGGCTGCATACAGTACCTACTGGGTGCCCCTCCATTCATGTGCCTTCCCCATGAGTTACCCCATGGGTCTTCTGGCCATATATGTCCTCTATGTGAGAGACACTCCATAACATACTCTGATCATGCATATTCTGTACTTATGCCCCTTCATGAATATCCCCTGACCACATGTTCCCTCCTCACAAAAATCATGTATATTTCTTATCCTATACCCTGATTATATATATATTCCCTATATGTATATTTCTTCTCACTTATTTCCAATGTTTGTCCATTTTTCCTACTGATAGTATTAAAAAATTTGGGGAGAGCACATACCAAATTTATTGGAAATTGTGTGATTTCATTGAATGCCTTGGATTTGACTGTCCTCTGACTACCCATCAGTAGAGGTTCATGAATTATGTAGATTTTTACTGGATGAGATCACAGAAGACCTTGAACCTGGATTGCCTTCTGTTTAGGAATTGCCCTGAAGGTTGAGTGGTGTCCCTCAGAATCAATAAATATGATATTCTATTTTTTGGGAACTAAGACTTGTCAAATTTCTGTTATTTATAACAGCATATAAATAGTTAATCAATATGTACCAGTATATTGTTAATACAGAGACAAAAAACCCCAGTACCTCTAATGAGCTGAAAATGATGAGCATGAATATTAATAAATAGGTATAAACTATATACAAAGAAAATAAAAGATAAACACCAGGTAATTTGCGGGAGACTCACTAATAATAGTTGGGGGAAATCAAGAAAGGTTTAATATTAAAAACAAGCAGTTGAATTGAACTTTGAAGAAAGGCAAGAATTTTAAAGGTAAAAGTGAAAACACAATGTATTCCAGACATGAGGTTCAGTCTTTACAGAGACATAGAAATAGGCTGTGTATGATGGACAGAAAGCAAACCAAGTTGACTGGTCTAAAGAATGCAGGAAGAGGAATAATGTGCTATAAGTCTAGAAAGGTAGGCTAGAGTAAAATTATAAAGTCTTCAAATGCTTATCAGAGAAGTTTGTATTTTAGGCATTAAGGAGCTATTGAAAATTCTGTAGCAGGGGAGTAACAAGATTAGAGGTGTGATTTTGGAATTCATTTAGGTAACTTTAAAGAAGATTGAAAAAGTGTAAAACCAGATGTAAAAAGAGATCAAATAGGAGGGTTTTTTCACATTGGTTAGAGAGGTAAAAAAAGATGTAACTAAGGTGTTGTCATTGGAATGAATACTATATGATGGATTTGAAAGGCATCATAAAGGAAAAATTAACAAGACAAATACTTGAATAATACAGATAATAATTTGGAATAATTCAAAGATTATTTCAAATATTTGTGTGACTAGAAGGATGATGATACTCCTATGGTGCTAATATACAAAAAAAACCACTCTGCCTCTAATGAACATACAGTATGTGGAAAGAGACTATATATCTATCTGTAGGTAGATAGATAGATATAGATATAGATATAGATATAGATATAGATATAGATATAGATATAGATATAGATATAGATATAGATAGATATGGCTATAGATATGGCTATAGATATGGCTATAGATATGGATATGATATGATATGGATATGGATATAGAGATAGATATAGATATAGATATAGATATAGAATACAGATATAGAATACATCAAAAATGCATACTACTAATCAAAATAGGAAATTTATAAATATCATCTAAAATTCAACTAATGTTGACTAGGAGCTGAAAAATGGGTAAAAAGTTTGCTTTGATGCTTATTTAAGGCTAAGTGACCATTTTTCTTGTATGCTGAAGAGGAATTCTTGTTCAGGTCTGAATTCAGGTCTCTGGAATCCTCATTAATGTTGATATTATTGGATTTTGTTCCTGAAGCATTATTTTTTTAGATATCAAAACACAGAATTGTTTCTCAAGTCAGAGTATTTGTTCACAATCCTACAGCTTATATATCAAAATAATGATGCTGAATGGTATGGGGCAATGAAATAGGAAATGTAGGGAAAAGGGATCAGTTTGAGGACAATAATAACAGTCTATTTGAGCAAGTTGAGTTAGAAATGTTTGAGGAACATTCCTTTGGGAATATTCAACATTTAGACATTTGGTGACTTAGGTTTGGAACTCAGGAGATATTCTAGAGCTGGATATATAGATTAGAGAGTCAGCTGCATAGAGGTGATAATTCAGTCATTGGAAACTGATGGACACAGACAAAAAGACAGACAGAGAGAGATAAAAGCAGAGAAGACTAGCATGGAGGTTTAAAGCATACCCACAGTTAAGAGACATGACACAGATAATTTTCTGGGGAAAAAATACAGAGAACTTCTTATTTTTCTATTTTTTTATTGAATAATGAACCTAAAAACTTTTATATAGTGATTTACAATTTCCAAAGTGCTTTTCTCACAACAGGCCTATGAAATAGGTGATTCAGTTAAATATCATCCCCATTAGACAAATGCAGAAACTGAGGATCCAAGCAGTTATGTGACTTCCCCACAGTGTCAGATCCTAAAAGAAAGTCCAAATTTTCTGAGTCTGAGGCCAAAGTTTTTGACATTGTATTATACTGCTTCTCAAAATTACATTATGAATATTATTATTTCTAATCTGTAAATAAGCTGTAACGCACATCCAATACTAATTACTTTGTAACATTTGCAGTTTGCATATGCTTTATGTTTTTTGACAATATTTTAGCAAAACTGATGTGAGAATCTAATATTTTAAATTTTCATCTTTTAATTTAGTTGACTCCAACATTCTTTTATTATGTACAACTACATGCAAAGCATAGTAATTCATTTCCTCCCAATACTTCCCATCAGCCAACATAGAGAAGGAAAATATTCCTGGAGGTGAGCTCTGATAATTTTCCAAAAGAAAACAAAGCAGAGAATTGAGGTCATTATCCAGCTCCTCCCTATTTCTACCTCTCTGTATTCCATGTACTTGAGGATTCTAATACATGATATCATCAGTGTGAAGACCCTATATTGTTGACAAATGCCACCATTCCATACTTGTCCTACTTCACAATTCTTATCCATATGTTCAAAACAATTCTATGTAAAGCGTCTACTCAAGATTCCAGAAATCTTTTCCCACGTCACTCTCTTTGCTCTCTTATTTTCAACTTTTGTTCATTTCAAGCAGGAAAATATCTTTTCCCCTAATACTGCTTACTACTCTTTTTGTTCCATCAATAAAAGAAAGCAAAACAAAAACACCCCTTAACTGTGACTAAGTTAGTGCTAACAATTGGAATGAACTGCCTTCCTGTCTCACTTCTGAATCAAAGGAGTAAACTATACTTTTTGTAGTAAACATAGGCATAATTTTTAAAGTTCCATAAATCTCTTAGACTTTGCAAAGTATGTAGAAGTCCCCGATAGTATCATACAAAAGTACCCATCAACCTTCTCATCTTCTAGTTTATATATTTTAATATACATTGTCTTGAGTATTTCAAATAAAATTTGTAAATTTTTTTCTTATTTAATTATATTTCATTTCAAGTTTATCTAATTATTTGTATTGTAATCAAATTGTTTCCCACTCTTTTTTTGCTAAGGATATATAATATAAATTATACATTATGGAATCAGAAGGTATTTCATCATCTGGCTCAAAATTGAAATGCAATGTCTAATATTATTTTTATGGGAGGGGAAAGCAATATGATCTTACATCTAAGCAACTGAATGACAACTGAAATTTTGGAACACAAAATGTTTGTAAGTTGAAGAATGTTTGTCATTTGACTTCCAGTTTGGGGTGGTAGAAAGTGACCTGGAATAGAAATTAAGAGATCTCTATCACAATCCAGCTACTATGTAGCTATGTGACCTTGGTAAGTCATCTTATGTCTTGGATATTCAGTTTCTTTTGCAAAATAAGGATCTCGGGCTAGATGACAACTAACCCTTTGTGGATACGTGATCATAACAACTCAAAAGGGTTGAACCTAATTACATAGAAAACGAAGAGTCTGTTGGCCATACCATAACATGCAATTGGATGGACAATTTGTACAGCTAGTCTGTTTTTAATTCATTTACACAAGTGTTTGTTAAGTATCTACTATGGATGAGGCATTGTGCCTTATGTACTACAAATCTTGTATAGAAACTACAGCTAGAGAATGCATGAGGCTCTTAATTCAGAAGGAAATAGATAATTGATTATATTGCATTTAAGATATCAATAACCCACAAGCTTCCTCTGAAACAAAGCTCATCTTATTAACATCAATATTTTTCTATGTATGGTATATGCCTGTGAATCATTCCTCAAAGACTACATCAAAGACTACCATCTCTGAAAGTTCCAAATTGTAGGTCAGACAAAAAGCAATAGAAAGATGCATGGTAGCCACAATTAGATAGCCAAGAAAATTTACATGCAAGAAGTTGCCTAAAAGATATTAGAGAACTCTACAACTGGGAAAGGAATGGGGGAGACATAAAGAACAAGGGATAACCTTCATGTGGATCCCTATAATCTTAAGAGATCTAAGAAGTATAGACCACAGGATAGATTCCACATGGAAGATTTATGGAATGGAATGAACAAGAATCATGAGAAAGGTACAATGTATTTCAGCATGCACTCCAAAGGGAATAATCTGAGATTGTATATATTTTGATATATCAAAATATGGTTTTCATATATGACTTGAGAAATTAGCTTTACTATTTCATTTGTTTTATTCCAAGATATTTTTGTGTTTAGGACCTTATCATCTACTTAGTCTATTGTAGAATGTAGGGTTGATATAAGATTATTGTAGTCATTAAGTATTTTCTATTCAAAATAAATAATCTATTTAATAAGATAAAATGAGATATTTAGTCTTTGAATATTTAGAAGAAAAGTGATTAGCTACGTAACTGAATAATCTGTTTGTTATAGAGCGAGATTATAACTGCCTTTGGTTCCTTGATTTCTTCGTTCTACAAATTGTTGTTCAAATTGAACAAATATTCTTAAGCACCTACTTTGTGCAAAGCAAAATCCTAGGGATACAAATTTTAAAATGAAATTTCCTTGCCCTCTAGGGGTTTACATCCAACTGCTGTCACAACATCAATGAAACCTGTTACGTAGGTTTAGACTGTCCATATGCTACTCTATGCTATTATTATAGCCTATCACAATGCTTTGATTATGATCTTTTACCTTCTAGGAATTTTTTCAGAGTATCCTTCACGTCTGTGTTCCTGAGACTATAAATCAGTGGGTTTAGCATGGGAATGACTAGGCTATAAAAGACAGAAACCACTTTGTTGTATTTCCAGGAATTTCCTGCTTTGGACTGCCAGAGGTACATGAAGAAGAGAGTCCCATAGAAGATGATGACCACTGTCAGATGGGAGGCACAGGTAGAGAAGGCTTTGCACTTACCCTCAGAAGAATGGATCTTCAGAATGGAAACCAGGATGCAAATATAGGAAATAAGAATAGTTAGAAGGGAACTAGTGAGATTCAAAGCCGAGAAGATCAAGAGCTGTTTCTCTTTAGAGTGAGTGTCTGAACAGGACAGTGCCAGAAGTGGTGGGTCAGCACAGTAGAAGTGATGGATAATGTTGGAATCACAAAAGGATAACTGGAAAGTGAGAATGGTCTGTATTATTGAGTTCAGGAAACCATAGGTATAGACGCCAATCACCAACTCACTACAGACCCTTTTGGTCATGATGGCTGTATAAATTAGAGGATTGCAAATAGCCATATAACGATCATAGGCCATCGTGGCCAAGAGGAAACATTCTGTTGTGGCAAAAGCACTTGAGAAGTACAACTGCGCAAAGCATCCTGAGAAGGAAATGGTTTTCTTTCTCACAATTAAGTTTTGTAGCATCTTGGGGCCAATTGAAGATGAGTAACAGAGATCAATAAAGGCAAGGTGACTAAGAAAATAATACATGGGAACATGAAGTCGGGAATCAAGCTTGATTAGGAGAATCATCCCAAGGTTTCCAATGAGAGTGATGAGGTAAATTGCTAGGAAAACGACAAAGAGGGGAACCTGAAGCTCTGGACGATCTGTGAATCCCATGAGGACAAATTCTGTCACAGTGGTATGATTTCCTCGGACCATTTCTTTCTGGAACTTTTCTCTGTTGCCAAAAAGAAGGAATTTGTATTTAAATATGTTCTACCAGATAGCAAAAGATGATGAAAAGTGATTTTGCATTTTTATGTTATATCAATGGCAAAAGCTAAGGTTTAAAAGACCCTTCATAATCCCATGGATTTTATTCTATCTCATTCTTCAAATATAGGGATTGGTAGAGGGAACTGTTGGATTATGAAACTTCCTCTTTCAATTCGGACAATTTCAATTATTCATCCAAGGAATGGCTTGGGTACCATTTCCTCTTTAAAGCCCTCTCTAATTCCTCCAATTTCTCAAGCCATTCTGTTTGACCTATACCATATCTCCTATAATTATATTGATAATGACAACTCATGCTTACATGGGAAATACTGAGAGATAGGTAATATAAATATTATCCTTGTTCTTCAGATGAAGAAGGATCAGTAATTTGCCTAAATTTACATAACTAGTGGATCTTATTGCTAGGGGCTTGAACCCATGCTTTCTTTCTTCAAGGTCAATGTTGCTGCTTCCTCTCTTATATATTTATATTATAAATTATATTCTAAAATAATTATATTTTAAACTCCTATTTTATTTATTTATGTATATCTCATCCCTCATTTTCTTTACTGCTGAACTAAAAGTTTCTGGAGAACAAGACAAACTATCAATTAAAAAACTCTTTGTTATCTCCTCACACAGTAAGAAACTTTCAAATATCAAATAGATTGTTGAAAAATATCTATGGAATTAAATTTAAATTTTTCCTGGGGAAGAGAAATTTTATTTTTGGTCAACATTTATTGTAATTTTATGACTAAAGGAGACTTCATTTATAATCTTCACTCAAAATAGTTGCCCAAAGCATTTTGAACATTTCTAACCATACAGTGGCAAAGGTTAGACCATAGGAAATGGAGAAAAATCTTTATACATTGTGAAATAAGAAATGGAAAATACCTATCACTTTTGGGGGTATCTTGTTTATGATTGATGGAACTTGGGTTTACTTCGTTATTTTTCTCTCAAACTAATAACTTTACTAAAAATCATGAACTTTTTAGACATTTGAGATGAAGGATTTAACTCTGCATAATGATCTAAACATATTTTTCCTCAGAAAATATGTTCTTGATTTTATACCATTGAAATCCAAGAAAATGAGAGAGTTTATAATGGTATATTTGATGCCAAATCCTACCTTTACTGATTGCCCAAATTTATGACCCTGAGGAAATCCTTCCTCTCTATGAGTTATATATATTTTGCATACCTTATCAGGCTAGAAAGTCCGCTACTGGGAGTTTCTTATTCTGAGGGAAAAAAAATAGATGAATCAATAAGATTTCATAAGTATTTAATATGAACCAGGCATCATGGTTAGGATACAGAGAAGGACAAAAACATCTAGAGCCCTCAAAAATATTCTACTGAATCTTAGATAATCTAGATCAAATAATTTTCCTGTCTTCAAAGACATGTTGCATCATAATATAACTATCCCAGAATTATAGTTAAGTCTGTTTGTATTCTCTCTATGCCTTAACATTTGCATTAAAAATTATATTTTACTGAAATTGGAGATAGGGGAATTTGATTAAATTCTAAATACTTTTGTTGAGCTAACCATGTACATGAGCAGTATGTGAAACCGAATAAAATTCTAATGTTCATTTTAAAAATTATTTTTCAACCAAGAAACCAGTTAAACAATATTTATTGTGTTCCTTCTTCCACTTACTAGCTATGTAATTCTGAGTTAGTCAACTTCTCTGAGGCTAATAATGATAATAATAATGATAATGATGATGATGACCTACTTCACAAGGTTGTTGAGAGGAAAATGCTTTGTAATTTAACTATGATAATACCTATGTTAATTATTTTATTGAATCAAAAATGAAATATTTCTTCAATATCAAATGTGGAAGAAATTAGAACCATTTTTTTTCTCAGACAAATGCCTGTGAAAGTTCGGTAGTAGGTACCTTTCTTCACTGTCTGTCTTGGTAAAGACATCAGCTATTAACATCAACTATTGCCTTCTCAGATTGGAACTAGACATACCATGGATTACAGAAGAATCCCAAGGATCATTTTTAAATGTTCAATTTTTGTTCAATTATCAGCTTTCTGCCTTAGAGAAAATTCTTGATACTTAACTTCTCTAAAAAAAGTTTCCTTATCTGTTTAAAAAAATGAGGGTAATGATAGCACCCACCTCAGAGAATTACTGTAAGACTCAAATTAGATAATATGTATAAAGTGCTTTATAAATTATAAATTGTTGTAACAATAGGCTGTAATTTTAACCATATTTGAAAATCAACATTTTAGAGTGATGAGATCATATTCTATGTTTTTTTAATAAATTATTTTAGGCAATGGGGTTGTGACATGCTCAAAGTCATAAAACTATGCAATTATTAAGTGTCTGAGGTCGGATTTGAACTCAGATCCCCCTAACTCTGGGGCTAGTGCTCTATCCACTGCACCACCTCACTGCCCCTCTGTGTTTATTTTTGTTTAATTAAATCAAGTGACACTCATTGCTGATGTGTATGTAAGTATTCATTCCTATTTACAATTCATTTTTTGGTCATGTAATTACATCAGTAGCAAAATAACTATATTTAGAGATAGAAGAGCTGAGTTCAAACCATGCCCCTTGTAATTTTTGCTCTGTATGACTTTGGGCAAGTCAATTCTTATTTTTAGCCTAATTTTCCTCCTCTTTAAAATGAGGGGCTTACCTTAGTTGACCCTGAGGTCTCTTCCAGATCTGAATCTAGGATTCTATTTATCCTTTCATTTTATGATTTTGATTTTTTTGTTCAAACATTACTTCCAAGAAGCAAAACCACCCAGGGAAAATGTTTCCTAATTATAAAACTACTCTTACACCATTAGTCATGAATGATCTAACAAATGGTGTTGGATTTTCTCATTTTAGTGTATTTGCTAACTCTCATTGATCTCTTTCTTCAGAAATAAAGTAAAGCTTCATGAATCAACTCCATTTGATGATGAATTTCTAAGTTTTATTTCATTAGTCATACTAAAAGTACCATGTCTACTTTCCACAAATAATATGGCAAAGAGAAAAGTCATATTCACATAGTATTTCCCCTTGTGCTTTCTCCAAAGGGAAGAATAAACTTTGATTTTTTATGAAATAATAATAGCCAATTTTCATATAGCACTTTTCAGTTTACTTTGTACTTTCTTCACAACACCTCTTCAAGTTAGGAAGTACAAGTGTTAATATTCCCATTTTATGGATAAGGAATCCAAGATTCAGAGAAGAGTAATAACTTACAGAAAGTCATGCAAATCATTCAGTGTCATGGCCAAGATTCAAATTAAAGCCCTCTGACTACAAGTTCAATGATTTTTCCCATTCTTCCAGTTGCCTCTGATGTGGGAATACCAATAATAATCACTATCATAAATGCTAAAATAATGAAAACAATAATTTACATTTAGGTAGGACTTTACAGTTTGCAAACTGTAGAAAATCAGATGATTAAGGCGACAATCCCAGTTATTTTATTCATTACTTTGAAGATTATATCTCTCTGGCAATCTGGTTCCTCTTTCTTACAATGAAGCAACTTCTAAGGTCCCATCTAGTTCTACAAAGCTCACGATTCTAGAAGTGAATCTTGTCAAAGATTCCAATAACAACTTTATAGTCCCCTCACTCTTTTCTAGTTGTAAGAGAAGTAAAACTTGTCCTAAATAGTAGCATCAGGACCAAGTTGTCCACTCGCTATTAGTAAACACAGAACCCAAGTGCTTCTCTCTTCTGACCCATGATTTTCTCTACTCACAAGGTACAAGAGCCATAAGGATGATACAACTCACCAACCACCTATAGGAAGAAAGTTAGATAAGCTTCCCAGACTGCATTTAGCACGTCCACTTGGTGTAATTCCAACAGAACAAATTGACTTCTTCATGTCTGAATGGAAAGCTTTATTTGTCCCTTACGCACAAGCAAACCCTCGAGTATTTGTAATGGCAAATGTATAATGAGTTTGTTATTCCAAAGCTTTCTCTCTACCAAGGGAACAGTTTATTAAGAGTTTGTTGGGGGTACTTTATATTGGTTTTAAAAGACCCTGAGGATTTGAAATCCCTGAATCATTTCCAGCTAGAGGCATAATGCCAGTAGTAATATTTTTGCACCAACATCCTAGCATCATTCATGTATAGCCCTGGGACTATAGTCAAAAAGACTTCAGAATGATGTTGCTAGTTCAGACTCCTGAGGAAAAGAACTATCAGCCTAGCTGAGCATGAGGGTAGATGCCTAGTCCTGATGGAATAATACATTTGGAAAAGGAATGTAGGCAAAGGTCAAGAAACTTTTTTTTCCATGACAAGGCCCAACGCCATCTTGGGCAGCAGTTTCCAACCAGTAGTACACCTGTCCCTAGGGCACAGGAAAAACTGTTTGATAATTACCTATGTTTATATATTAAAATATTTCTGATGCTCTGGAATTATTTTCAATCAATAAAGTTGCAATTTTTTGGTAGGCACTTAGGAAAAAATGATTCCTTCTCTACATATGCATGGTAAACTCTAGAACTGATTTTCTTTCATTGAATGGGGGATACTGGCCATTTACTTAAAGGTCAAGGTGTTCAGGTGCTGAAAGAGACGGAGAGAGCTGCTCTAAGAAGTCTTTATCAGGTTGAAGAGGATGTGGACAATGGAACAAATGTATGTAGGATATTTTAAAATAATTTCACTTTTGTCAAAATGAATGTTGGATTTCAGGATTTCAGAAGCAATTAAAAAAGTTGCATTATTATTGCATTATTAAAAAAGTTTCTTTATTATAGAAAATTTTCAAAAATTATACAAAAGGTCATAGAATGAAATACACATTGTATTTGCTTCTGTGGAATAAGGCCACAGTTCTTAGTTAAAACATTACTGATTCCAGCTTCAATTGGTCTCCCAAGTGAGCATCTACCACATAAGTCACAGGGCTTTTCAGTGGCATGAGACCCCTTTTAACAGTGGGTCTAGTCAATAAGTTAGAAATTTGAGCTCTGACTCTGAGACTTAATAGCTTGAATGAATTTTTGTATGAGGAAAAAAAGAGCAAAAAGATAGCTTTTATAAAATTCAAGAAAAAAGGTAATTTTTCCTTAACCATCAGCCTATATTTATAGATATTAAAAACATGCATCCTTAGTCATGTTTTTAGCACAGTTTGCAAAGGAATCAGTACTGAGGACCACAGAAAGCCTGAGACTTAAAACTGAGATTACCCCACCTCTGGTCTGGGGCAAAAATATAGCATAATGATAATCTTTAGGTGCCCTCCCTCCCAAATAAAGGCAGCTTCTGTGAATCTACCCATTACTAATAGATAATCTGAACAGCAAATAAACATTTTCTCCATTTGCATATTCAGCAACACATCAAATCAAGGAGGAAATAGAGCAAGTTCATATTGCAAAGCTAAACACAGTCAAAGCACCCCAGACCCAAGGAGGCTTCTCTCCTTGAGGTAGGATGGGAATGGCAGGAGTGATGAGTAGAGACAGACCAAGATAGGGAGAAAGAGACAGAGATTAGGGAGGGTGAAGGAGAAAGGAAGAGGAAAAGGAGGAAGATATAAGAAAGAGAATCTCTAAAGAATATCACATTGTGGGGGGAGGCTAGTAAACTCTGATGGTAATCTGTGTTAAAAGAATTGAAAATATGATGGTCTTCAATACTACACATTGTACAATGGATGGAATATTGGAATTGGAGTCAGGAAGAACTAAGTTTGAACTCTTACCTCAAACATTCATAGGTAGGGTCTGTCTCATTTTTGTCTGTATATTCCCAGCATATATTGCCTGGTATTCATTAGGCAATTAATTCTTGCTGGCTGATTGACTGATTGGTTGCTTATGGGAATAGGAGAGAATGATTTGATATCCTGGAAGCATTTTACTTGAAATTAAATATAGAGAGGATTTTCATGTTGATAGAGTTCATAAATTTGCAAGAACAGTTAGGTGATATAACAGATAGAGTGCTGGGCTTGAAGTCAGAATACTCATCTTTTGAGTTTAAATCTGACCTCAGACACAAGTTGTATGACCCTGGGCAAGTCACTTAACTCCAGTTTCTCATCTGCAAAATTACCTAGAGAAGGAAATGGGAAACTACTCCAGTATCTTTGTCAAGAAAACTCCAAATGGGATCATTAGCAGTCAGACATGACTGATATGAATTTGCATGAATTGGCAGATCCTGTATCTTAGCACAGTTTATTCCCTTAGGAACAAATGGTGCATTCTAATTATTGGAGATACTAATACTTGAGCTTTTTAAAATAAACTTTGGCAAAAAGGGGTGAAATGAAGAAACTCTGCTGTTAAAAACAAAATAGTGCTGAAGTGAAACTCATGGCCTTGGGCTTATCCCAAGAACATCAGATTTCATTGTCCAGCCGAGGTCATATGTTAACAGATTGAGAGATTTTGGGTGATGGTAGTGGTGGTGGTGGTGGTGATGGTGATAATGTGTGTGTGTGTGTGTGTGTGTGTGTGTGAGAGAGAGAGAGAGAGAGAGAGAGACAGACAGACAGACAGACAGACAGACAGAGGCAGAGACGGAGAGATAGAGACAGAGACTATTCATGATGGGGGAAGAATATCTGGCTTTATAGAACTAGCTCCTGCAAGTTGGTCTGGCAAAAAGGAAATATATATAGCTTACAGAAATCGTGCTTTGTACAGGTGGGTCAATGAGAACAAATTCCTAACAGTTATTAAAATGACTTTATGGCGTTGTATTCAAGCCCAGTGTTCAATTCTGAGTCAATAGTTCAACTAACTAAATTGGAAAGGAAAGAGTTTTATAAAAAGAGAATGAGGTGCTTGCTATGGTAAAATTTGGAAGAAATGTTTTAAGAGTGCTTTTAAACACCAGTTTTGATCATTTATAGAGTGAATTTTATTCCAGAGATCAACACTATGTGAAATGATTGTAAACTACTTTGTAAATATTATAGTGTTATGTGCATGTTTCCTATGATTATGTTTATTATTATTATTGCCACTTGTAGATTCAGGCACTAATATTCTTTATGAAAAAGTCATGGTCTATTGCTTTATAATTATTTCTTATCTCTTAGAAAAGAGACCCATGAAAGAGAGTTTCTTGAAATATGCCAGTCAAGATTATTGATCATATTTTGTTCTAACTCAGCAAAAGAACTAATCAGGTTTAATTATTTTGCCAGAAAACCCAGGAGGACATGGGTGCATTAATCAATGAATTTGTTTTGCTAATTGAATGGAAAATATATTTATGATTAACAATATATGCCCTTGGACCTGTAGAAGGATAAACTCCTAAGAATCAGTCATGAGCCCAGATACAAATCAGACAGTGTGGAATTAAATTTCAGATTGATGTTTCCAAGATAGCAATGTGTGGTTAGAAAATATTGAAAGGCAGAACACTGACTGTAGAGGCAGAGGGCACAGGTTCAAATCCAGTCTTTTATACTTCCATTGTGACTTGGGACAAAATCATTTAACTTCCCTAGACATCAGCTTCCTTATCCCTAAAGTGAATGTTAGACTGGAGGGCCTCACTGCTCCTTTCTAGTTCATATCTAGGATCCTATAACATTATGGCAAATTTTCTGTCAGTCTATTTGATCCTTATCATGCTGTACATAAATTTGAGGCAAAAAAATACTTTTCTTTATTCAAAGGACATAAAATAGTAAGGGACTCTAAATATCATCTTTTCCAGTTCTTTCATTTTGTAGACAAATGAAATGAGAACCTCAGGGATGGGAAGTGACTTAGATCTGCTGCTAGTAAGTTCAAGAATCAGATCTTGAATCAAGGTATTCTTTCTGCAAATGCAGCATGCTTTCCTTCTGAATACCTGAACTTATCTTTAGGTTCTTCAGGACAAGCCCAGTGATGCACTAGAGATTTGTTCCTGGAGAGCCATTGACATCAGAGGGGCTCATAACAAGATTGACACTGCAACACTGATGAGGGTCAGTCATAGCACTCTGTGGAGACAAGCTACCAAGTCAGAGAGAGGGTAGAATATTCACTGAGTCAGGGATGCTGCACATCAAAGAATTCACAATATCATCTCTTTTCCTGTAGGTCTTCTGTGGTCCATCTGTACCTACCCATTCAAGGATAGTTATCCAACACAGAGAAACTGTCTTACATGAAAATGTTCTGTATTTTATATTTCAAATATCTCTGGTTATAGCTGTAAATTCTGAGGTGTGGGGTTTTAGATATTTGAAGTGTGATTTGGGGAAAACTCAAATTGTCATCTATTAGTTTTGTGCAGTGCACTAGAAGGACTTTGGGAGAAACTCAAATGGTCAGCTATTAGTTTTGTGCAGTGCACTAGAATGGACGTGTGATAGTATTCCCCCTCTAAAACTGCTTAATATTGAATGACAGTACCATGGGGGGAGCTTAAAATGTGACTTTAATTTTTCTCTTTACCAAAGAAAATATAGAAAATAATTTGTGATGGTCATTATATCTTTTGACCAAAACCTTGCATGTGCAATGTGTATATCAAGATCAGTGAAAACAACCATAATCTCTCAATTTTAAATTATCAACAGTTCCCATAGTTTGAGTCAGTAAAAGAAAATCACTTGAAGAAAGCTTGCCTGTTTAAATTATGAAAAAACATGAGCACAGAATTTTTTTTAATTCAACAACTCAATTCCACAAATGTTTATTAAGTGCCAGAAACTGCCTTAAGCATTGGAGTTACAAAGACAAAAGCAAAATGGCCCCCACCTTTGATGAGAGTACAGGGAGATGCAACATGAGTATAAATAAATACCAAATCTATACATAGCAATACAAAATCTACATGTAACAACTTCAAGAAGGAGAGTCCACTAAAAACTGGGATAAAATGGCCATGCTTTGATGAAGTTTGGGATAAGAAGACAATGATTTCCAGATATGGGAGGACCATTTATTGAAAGAGTAGATGGATCAGCATTGGGTCTGGAGTCAGAAAGTCCAGGTTCAAGTATGTTAGCTAGAATAAGTCCTTTAAACTCTTTGAATCCCAATTTACCCTGTTTAAAATGTGGATAGTAATATCTGACCTAACTACCTCACTGGGTTATTATGAGAACCAAATGATATTATATATGTCATCCACTTTGTAACCTTAGATTGCTACCTGAATGCTAACTATTACTGGTCTGTCAGTTTGTATCACCTTTGTTGTAACAGTTTTCATACATTTTACTACAATAATTTTTTGGCCATTCAAACACAACCATCAATCCACATGTAATTCTTTGGAGCTTTCCATGGCTAAAACTATATTCAATCTCAAAGTTTTCCAGACCATTGAACATCATTTGAATTAGATTTTAATTACTTATAGAATGAGCCTTGCTCATAGTACTAATTTTATTATACCCATTATGTCACTAATTATGGCAGCGCCACCCCCCCCACCAGATCAGGGATTCTTTGTTTGTGTCATGGAACCCTTTGGTATTCTGATAAAACATTTGGACCATTTCTCAGAATATATTTTTTAAAGCAAATAAAATACATAGTTACAAAGGAAACCAATTATATCAAAATATATTTTAAAATGTTTCATGGACCAGTTAAGAGCTCCTGCCTTAGAGGGATGCAGTCTGAGCATCAAGACATTCAGCATTAATACAATACTCATTCAATTTGGTCATAATTCAGAGTAGAATGTTACCCACTCAAAGAAGGATGTCTCATAGAATAAAGAGGCAACTGAGAGGTGAGAAACACAGCTAGAGAAGGCTTTGAACCTCTTTTTGAAGGACAGGACCTTGAAGAAGACAGGCAGTATACACTCAAAGGAGATGAGGACAGTCAGGAAAGAACTGGTAAAACTCACTGTTACAATAGTAAATAGCTGATTTCCATGAGGGCAAATGTCCAAAGAGGCTAGGGCGAGTATCTGTGGGTCAGGACAAGACAAGATATGGAGGATATTGGAGTCAAAGAAGAATAACTGAGAAGTTGAAACTGCGAACACCATTGTGCTGAGAAAACCATGGGCAAAAATGACCATTACCAGACAACTGTAGGTCCTCTTGGACATATTTACTGAATAGTGGCAAAGAGGGTGACAGACAGATATATAAGGGTCATAGATAATTGATACCTGGGGAAACTGTCCAATGGGAATGGAAGCACTTGGGAAATGTCCACGAACAAAGTTAATAGCTGTCCATCTTGGTGCCAAAGTATAAAGTATTTGGGAGAAATAACAGAGATCCACATAAAAGTGAGGACTAAGGAAATAGTGTTGAACACAGGGGATATAATGACCTAGCTGGAACAACAGGATTGGACCCAATTTTCCCATAAGAATAATGGTATAGGTCAATAAAAAGAGAACCTCTTGCCGTTCTCCATTCAATAGGCGTTCTTGGAGCAGGAGCTTAAAGGTTGGGTTCTGATTTTCTCCAGCCATTTCATTCTTTGATTTTTTCTCCTCTGAAAATATTAGGAAATAAGACAAAATGAGGAAAACGTTCCCAGCCAGAGCAATTTAGCTTAGCATTTCCAGTGAACTGCCCTGCCTTTCAACTTTGCTTTCAGGTAACAGATTCAGAGGACTGTATTTAGCATTCTTGTTGTCATTTTCTTTAATATTTCCAAAGAGTTCAAAAATACACTTCTCTTTTGCAAGCTGAGAGCTCTCCTTCGTAATATCTTACCTGACCTGCTTTTCCTCATCATTTGTATTCACCACTATTGATAGGTCTTCTACTCTGTACTAACTCTTAAAATGTCTCCAAAATTTTCAGTTTATTTCTATGTATTTTTTTGAAATTTCTTGTAAATTTTGAAATGAGAAAATTTTGATGATGTGTTTAAAGGCATTAAATTATTCTAAGAAATATATTCAGGTAAGAAGGAACTGGGACACAATTTCTCCATAATTTTAAAAGGAGTATTTTACCAGTAAATAATATAAAATATTGAATGTTTGCACTTCTTGGCTCCAACAACCTTCTCTGGGTCCTTTTCAAGTTTTCTTTTAGTTGGAATTAATAATGTGATTTCTAGGAATTAAAGTTTCCTGAGGAATGGTAGATTCGATATCCTTGACCATATTTCCAGGACTCATTGAAGAGTAGCATGATGTCTTATGGAGATTGCTGGACTTGGAACCAGGAAGATCTGGGTTCATATTATCTCTTAGATATTCATTAACAGTATGACTCTTGATAAGTAAATTATTTTCTCAGAGTGTCAGTAATCTCACATATGATAATAACCATCTACCTCATGGGATTATCTGATAAGCAAATATGATTATTTATGTAAAAGGATTTGCAAACATGAAATCATATTAGAAGTGCCAACTATTAGTTCAACAATAATTCACTAAGAAAGTCATCTAATTATGGGCACTATGCTCAGAATTCTTTTGGAAATTTGGTAAATATAGAGTGCATTATCTTTTTTTAAATCAGTTCAGGTATATCTTTAAAAACTCACTTTCTAACTATTTTATAATCTTTTATTCTAATTTCTCATCATTTTCATATCTTTTGTATACTTGCTAATAACCTATTATTTTAAGTCATCAGCCCTTCATATCTTCCCCAAGTGGTTCATCTTTAAACAGAAAACATTGCTCTTTGTTAAGTCATTTTAAAAGAAAAAAAATCAGAAGTCCAAATCCCATTCTACTAGAAATATCTAAGAAAAAGGAAAATCATTAGTAGATCCATAAAGTAAACCTAATGATATAAGGAATTTAACTCAATGGAAAATTTAAAAACTGAGTCAGTTTTTCAAATGTTTAAAGGGGAAAGGATAGATCTTATCATGTAAATCAAGGATATAAAATAAAAATATGATGTTTATAATTTTTTCTGCAAATGAAATCTCCACTAAACTGTGAAAATGAAAAAAAAACCCCACAATTTTAAATCATTTTGGCATTTCTTTAACTATTCAGAGTTTCCTATTGAAATGAAATAATTTGCTATCTTTAATTCAATCAGTACCACTCCCTGGGTTCTGATTTTCTCCAGTCATTTCATTCTTTGATTTTTCTCCTCTGAAAATATTTGTAAACAAGACAGAATGAGGAAAAAGTTCCCAGCCAGAACAATGTAGCTTAGCATTTCCAGTGAACTGCCCTGCCTTTCAACTTTGCTTTCAGGTAACAACTTATTTAATTTTCTAATTGGCAAGTACATTTCCTCATCCTTTTAAAATTTCCAAATGGAAACTAATTGATTTACTTTCCTCTGCCCCCTCTCCACCTTTTTTCCTTTAAGGTTTGCTACAAAATCAGTAAACTACTTACGAATTATCCATAGGGGAAGTGACAATGATTTCAGAAATGGCATTTAAATTTTTGATTATGTTGAGTTCCAAAGAGATCGGAAACTTCAGGACCCCCCTCCCCCCAAAAAGAATATTGCTCCAGTATTTGTCCTCAACTGTTTGAATATATAATGTTAAGAATTAATGAGTTGTTCCCTTGTTAATGAATGTTCCTATCCCTTGTTATTTTTGGTAAAGCTCCAGAGTCTCTAACATACCTGGGGAACAGCAATTCTCTATAACTAAGATATGCTATCAGTCTCAATTCTAGGTGGGGACAGGGGATGAGACTAGGGACAAGTTTTTTGTTTTTTTGTGTTTTAATCAACAATCCATGAGGTTTTATGCTAGAGTCTATCGCTCATTTCTAGCCAAAATGCAGATATTAAATCTCCAAGTTAACATTAAAACTCAATATGCACAGACAAAATTACTATCGACAAATCCATTCCTACTCCCTAAGGAACTATTACAGTAAGCTACAAAAAGTCTTCCTAATCCAAACCTAAAAGTCTAATTTTTAGGTCAACAAATTTCAAAAGAATTGAAAAGAACTATACCAACAGCTTCAATAATGAATATGCCTTGATTTGCACTAAGATGTTTTGATCTGGGACTGATTGAGTTCAAGGCTACTTACAATGCTTTTGTGTATGTACCTTTATATAATACTGTTAATGTTATAATTTATGTATATAAATTCTGAATCCCAGCTCTGCAACTCAATACCTGTGTGATCTTGGACAATGCTCATAAATCCATTGTCTCATATGTAAAATGAGGTTCAATCTAGTTCTAAATCTATGATCTTATATGATAATTATATTTATAAATCTGACAGATGGGCAGCTAGGGGTACAGTGGATAGAGGGCCAACCCTGGATTCAGGAGGACCTGAGCTCAAATGTGACCTCAGACACTTACTAGCTACATGATCTTGGGCAAACCCTGATTGTCTCATATCTAGAATCATCTGTAGATGACTCTAGAAGAGAAAGTGAGGCTGGTGACTTACTTCACCCAAATCCAGTTCCTGTACATGTCATGACATTACCCTCTGATGTCAGAGTCTTCTTTGAGACTGAAGGTCAAACAGCATCATCATCATCATCACCATCATCATCATCATCAATATCATCATCAGTCATCATAATATGTACATATATATTTATGTGCACACATTTTTATCCATTGCCACAAAAATACTTAAAGTAAAAGATAAAAGAGAAGCAAGACACTAAAGCAATTAAGCTTCCTACTTTGAAATCAGTAAAAACTGGGTCCTAGTCCTGCCCATGATCCACACTGGCTATGAAAACTCATATAACTTCTTTGTGCTATTTTCTAAGACTAAGTTATAGATGATTAGCTATGCTCCATTGGGAGAAGGAGTTTCCACATGCGGAGCTCACTCACACTGATAAAATCACAGACCTGAAACACAAAAACTGATTACAAATATCACAAATAGTTGACTTTACTTATTGTATTTGCAATCTCATTTATTCAGAAATTCCCTTCAGTGCTACAAGTCTTTACCTATTCATGGCTGCTCATCTTTGGTGACTTTTATCCAAGTCCTTCTCTAATATTCATCAGAGATCAATTCAAAGTACTCTCTTTCTCCCAACACATTGAAGGTACCAGTGGAACGCTCTAGCTATTTCAAATCTAGCTCTCACCACTCCCCAACGACAATTTTTTTCTTTCAAAAATTCTGACATATTGACATTTTAATCTTGTTCTTTACAGTTCCTCATTTGTTATATGTTGTATCCTGCTCAGATCCACTAAGCATCTCTCTATTGGCCTCTATGTAATATTCATTTTAATTTTTTTAGATATATTTGTATTCCATATCTTCTTTCTATCCAACAATATCAGCAATATATTGGCATTAATAAAGATGGCTCCTTTATTTCTTGGAAAGTTTGTAATCAATAAAGAAGCTTTGGAATTTCCAAAAACCAGTCTATTCTCTTCATATTCAACTCTTTATCCAACCAATGGTCTTGTCTGTACAATTCTCTGTCAGTAGCAGATACCCATCTTGATGGTATGTTATCCATCCAAATGTATGTTGACATCTAGGCAATAATTGTTTTTCATGCACTTGATCTTTACTGAGTGGACCAAATTCCTTTGAGAGATTACAGATCTCTTTGAGGACATCTTTTATTAATTTAATCAGCACAATATTATTCACAGTTAGGAGCATCTGGAGGACCTCATCATGTACAACAAGTTTCTCTTTGACTTCTACTTCATACTAGATCATATCTATAACATGTCTGGACACAATGAGCAAGCATACATCTGTTTATTTTATACCTCCAAAGGTTGTTGAATTGTCTTAGTTTGAGTTTATATAATAAATCTTGAAGGCTTTTGATGTATGGAGAAATATCTTGATGTAAAAAAGAACCTATAAGACCACATTTCATTCTACCACATCAAATATTTTTTAATGATCAACTAGCAATAAGAACACTGGAACTTCAGAAAATACTTTTTAATAAATCATTACAGAATTAAAACAAACATGATAATTTAGGATTCTTCTCCGGGCTAAAAATCTTCAGTTGTTTCTTATTAACTATCAACTAAAATTAAAACTACTTTATCAAGCATTCTACCATCACAATTTGTGGCTACCTCTCATTTGTACCATGCTACTTTTCTCTATGCATTATGCACAAAAGTTAAATTGAACTCCTTTCTTATTTTTTCTAATGGAAATTTTATTTTATTTTTCCAATCACATGACAGGGTTGTTTTTCACCATTCATTCATTTGAAAATTTCTGAGTTACACATTTTTCTACCATTCTCTCTTCTCTCTCCCCCCTCCCTACGGTGGCAACAGTTAGGTAAAAGTTGTACATATACATGTGTGTTTAGCATATTTGTATATAAGTCATTTTGTGTATGAGGAATTAGAGCTAAGGATAAAGAAAGAAAACCATGAGATAGGAAGGAAAAATATAAGTTTTAAAAATGTGAACATAGTATCCATTCAGATTCCATATGCTTTTCCCCACCTCTGGATGTGGATGGTATTGATCATAGCAGGTGTCTCAGGGTTGTCCTTAATCTTTGAACTATTGAGAGGAGATCATCTCAAAAATTTGTTATTAATATGTACGATGTTCTCTTGGTTCTGTTCTTTTCACACAGCATCTGTTCATATAATTTTTCCCATGCTTCTCTATAGTCTAACCACTCATAGTCTGAACTCATCCTGAATTTTCCCATTCCTTGCTATTCTCATATTCCTTGCCTATTCCTGGAATGTTCTTTCTTCTTCATCTGTTCTTTTTTTGCTTGTTTGTTTTTGAAAGACAATGGGGTTAAGTGATTTGCCCAAGATCACATAGTTAAGTAATTATTAAGAGTCTGAGGCCATATTTGAACTTAGGTCCTCCTGGACCTGTGCTCTGACCACTATGCAACCTAGCTGCCCATATCCATTCTTTAAAGAATAACTTAAATGCTGTCTCCTACAAGAAGTTATTCCTGATCTCCTTTGTTGATAGTAACCACAGTCTTTCAGATCTCAAAATATTACTTGATCATTACTTCAAATGCACTTAACTTTTTTTAATACTAGATTTTTTCCATATATGTGTGTGTGTCAATTTGCTTCTATAAGCTCAAAAAGGGCAAGAAATATGTCTTTTATAAGTTTTGCATCTCCCCTGCACTTCATTCTACAAACAGTAGATACTTGTGAAACTGAATTAAAATTTAGGAGCCATGTCTAAACATTTCCTCTGAAAAAAAATTCACATTTTCTTAAAGCTATTGCTTTGCACACTCTTACACTACAATCTCTTCCTTAACCTTCTCCTTCCTCCCCAATACTACTTCCAGACCCACACTTGAATAGTTTTTTTACTTCTCTTCATTAAATCTAAATTAATCTAAATTAACCCTTCCTACAGCCATCATCAAATAACCACTATTGTTTTCTATTGTCCCATTCTCTTTCCTCCTCAATGACTAATTCTTCCTTTTCACCAAACCAACACCATCAATCTTGTATCAGGTTTCATTAATTATTAACCAAAAGAACCATACCCTGGAACTCTGACCTTCTTTGATTATCTCATATTTTGTTTGCACAAAGATTTTGTTTGCACATATTCCTTTCTTCTCACCTTTTTCACTCCATATCCACCAACTTCTAAAATGGCTTTTGGTTTTTAGTGGAGTCAATTTTATCCCCCTCAACTTACCAAATCCATTATTTTCTGGCCATATTCAATTCTGTCAAGTCCAGATTCCATGACAAACTACTTATGGTGTCTTCAGAAAGGAGTCCAGTTTCCCTTATTCCTAATGGTCACCCTTAAATTTTCATTATCCATATAACATCAGTGTTCAACTCTGAATCTATACCATTTTACTTTTTTCATTCATGATCCTAGAACATTAGTTGAAAAAAAATGATGGTGGAGAAGAAAGAAAAATAAAACATTATTTCAGTAAACCAAGGAAAAATAAGGATAGATCAAAAGTTAAGGGAATTGAAGTCAACACCTGAACACTACCCCAATCTTTGCCATATATTCATTCAAAATTAAGTACACAATAGCTAAGAGCAGAATAAAGTAAGACTATTCCATTTATATTGATTAAGTTTAAGAATAGCTATAGGTAAATTATCACTAAAAATACTTAATTCATTTAAAAGATTTAAGAGGAAAAATATCCATAGGATAAGATAAATATATTTCATCAATAAGAAAAATTAATAACAACTACAAAAGATAAATTAATTATGACATTGAATGTGAAAAGGCTAAATTTCCCCTATACAAAGAGCATTTTTTTTGTTCTTTGTAAGGCAATGGGGTTAAGTGGCTTGCCCAGGGTCACACAGCTAGGTAATTATTGTCTGAGGCCAGATTTGAACTCAGGTACTCCTGACTCCAGGGCCAGTGCTCTATCCACTGCACCACCTAGCTGCCCCTTACAAAGAGAATTTTAATGAAATTACAAATATAAATCTGAGTGTCATGATTATAAAAAGCAAAATGCTACTGATATGTTACATTACATTGTTGATATGCTGAACCAAGGAATGTGATATAAATGCAAATTCAAGAACAGCAGATGTATGAATTATGATATCATATGAAGCAGAATTTTTAAAAAGTTGATCATAAAAAACCAGAAGACTTGTAACTCAAATTCATCTGTAATGTAGTAGATATTCCTGAGGAACAAGGAGATTAAATGACTTGTTTATATATGGTGTTAGAGGTGGAATTTGAACTCAGATCTTCTTTATTCCAAAGTCAATGCTTCCTCACACTCCACCTTCAAAGCATTATATAATTACATATTACACACAAACAGTATTACAGAATGTTAAAAGAGTTAAAATAATTAAAATGTTGCTCTTAAATTTATTTGTGCCAAATTACACAGGAAATAAATAAATCATTACATCCGTAAGTAGGAAATTTGTCAACACAGATTAAATTACTGGTTTATGATTACACAAATAATATCAGCCTCTCTCCTCCCCCCCCCCCCCATTCACTCACAGTTGTCTAGGTGATTTTCTCAAAACCCAGGTCTGACCATATCTTTTCCTTATAATGTTTATGATGCTTGGAATTAAATACAAACTTCTTTTTTCTTGCAACCTGATCCCAGCTTTGCCAATCTTAGGAGTTGGAACCGATTGGCTACTAGGATCCTTACAATCTAAGAGTCTGAGTCTGATCGCATAATAATATGATCTTCTTTATATGATATCACACTACTTGAGTTTGAAAGTTCTAAACTTCAATAGGATAAGCCTAAAAATGTTCATCCACACTGGGTAATGGCGGACAGGTTTCTGTTAAGGCAGGATGTAAGATGTCATGGAAAGACAAGTAGTGGTAGACAAAAATATTATTTGAAGGTCACAGCTATACTGACTTTCAAAAATATTGTTAGTATTTTTCCATGAGGTTGTTCCATATTCTTATAAGCTTCCTTGATGTCAATTTTCATTCTTAACACATTGTATTTTTTCCAATATGACTGGTTTGACTAATTTTTGGAAACTGCAAGATATTATATTTATTTTTGGCCACTTCAATCTTATTTAATCTTTAGGTGTCCCATTTTAGCCAGTTTAGATAACTCCAAATATTGATTCTGTCACACTGTGAGCTCTTTGAGTGTAGAGGCTATTTTTACCTTTGTATACCTGCTGTTAGCACAGTATCTTAATGAAAAATGCTTGTTGATTTGCCTTGACTAGGCAGTCTCCCTCTTTTTATTATTCTACACAAATCTGATAAACACATCTTCAATGTTTTCATCTATGTCACTAGCATTAGAATCAAACAGAATAACCTATATCATGGCATATAAGCTTCTCTATGGGTAAGCTATTTATCAATACTCTTTCAACTTAGAATAATGCCACATTAGATGTACAAGAATCAAGATTATAAAATGTCCATACCATCCATAGAATTGTGAGAGATTGCCTAATAATATGTGGAAATGACAGAATTTCAATCCAACAAGAACATGACATCAGGCCGAATGAAATCATAAAATATTGAGGTGACCCTATACATACCCTTCATGGCTAGAGTGCCACTTCAGGCTAGAGGTGACCAACTGAAGGAGAAGTAGAGATGACCTAATTGAATTTAGTCATTGGTTAATTTTCCAAGAAAGATTCCACTCATACATCTCAGACAACATGTACTTGATCTTACCTGAATTGCTTAGTCTTTCCTGAAATTGACTTATCAAAGTAGTTAACTTCTAATCCACGAATTTCTTAGTGTGATCTAAAAAATAACCCAAACTTATTTTTGAACATTTATTCTTTGGAAAATGGGGTTGTCTAGGTGGTGCAGTGCACAGAGCACCGGCCCTGGAGTCAGTAATACCTGAGTTCAAATCCGGCCTCAGACACTTAATTACCTAGATGTGTGGCCTTGGGCAAGCTACTTAGCCCCATTTGCAGTGCAAAAACCTAACAAGAAAAAGAAAAAGAAAAAGAAAATGACTCATAAATTTGTATCAATTCCTAATATATTTTGGGTGTCAAACTCCCCAGGTTGCAAATATTGTCTTAATCCTATCTTTCTTCTTATTCTAGTTGTATTTACTTTATTTCTATATTAGCTTTAACTTTTTTCTGATATGAGAGTGGAAGTCTATTTACTTTTTATAATAATATTTACTTTGACTGATTGGTAACATATTCATTACCTACCCAGTTGTGTGAAATATAATACTGTTCTTTTTTCTTAATCCTTTTTAAAGTTGTTAAAATATTTGGTGTAAGGTACAGGGCTAAACACATTTTCTGCCAAATAGATATCTTGTTTTCCGAGTAGTTATTTTTTTAGAATTCCTACCCCATCACAATGTATTCCTGTGTTTATAAAAAAATTTAAATGACTAGTATGCCTTTCATTCTCTTTCTTACATAATCCATTTTAGTGATTGACTTTTCTGTTTTTTTCAATACTAGACTGTTTTTATAACTGTGGCAAAACAATAATGATGATAGTAATAGAAGGTTGAAGAGTATTCCCATTAACCAGGTCATAAAATACATTGAGAAAACAATTGAGGTAAATTGTAGATGATTGCATCTTCAGATTATCAGGATTTTACATTTTATTGACATAGTAGCCAAAGGAATCACTGAAATTTTTGCCTAGACTACTGAGGTATTGTAACCTTCTAATGATAGTGCCTTTAGAACAAATTAGATTGGGTTTCAGGAGAATCAGCTTAGGGTTGACAATAGTCTGAGTGAGAAGAAATGAAGGTTGGAATTAAGGTGGTTTCAATGGAAGCAGAGAGAAGGAGCTAGATGGGAGAAATATTGAGTCAGAATGACTGACATGATGCCTAAGTAAATATGTGAGATAAGAGAATGATAGAATCACAGAAGATTCCATGACTGGGAGACATCAATAGTGACATCAACAGAAAGAGAAATTTTGGTGAATGGCTAGATCAATGAGGTAGGTTATAGGTTCAGTTCAATTATATTCATTTGGAGGTGAGTCTTTCACATGAGGCAATAAAAAAACATGACATTGAAACTCTGGGAAGAATTTTGGAGATAGAAATATGAATCTGGGAATTATCTTACTAATGTTGCTAATTAATGCCATGGGAATAGATGAAATCACCAAGGGAAAGAGCATTGAAAAAGTAGTGATTCTTGGTCATAAACCTTGGGGAACATTCAATTCGGGATAAAACTACAAGCTTTCTGAACTTAGTGAGGTTTTTAAAAAGTGAAAGAATTGGATAGGCTTAGCTCTGTCAGAAATTAATAGCATAATTTCCCACATTCTTCTGTAATGACAATTATTAGATTTCTTTCAGGTTGGACCTTAGTATCTTAGCTTCAAGAGGTCCTCTGATGTGGAGAAGAAAAAATATTACAATTAATTGCAACTGAATAATTAAACCACCTTTACTCTTAAGCTACACTCAAAGAACACAAGAGTGAATTTAAATGTTTATTGCAAATAATTTGACATTCTAATAGCTACACATAAAAATGATGAGAAACTGAAGATGGAAGAGATTGCAACCTGTATTTTACCTCTTCAGTGATTCCTATTCCAGTGAATTCCCTTTGAAACAGTACTCTGCCTTGCCTCTCCTCTCCTCAACAGTCCTACAATCAGTCATCACCTAGAAACTTTCACAGCCCATTGTCATGGGAACTGATAGGGATGTGAAAAGTTTCAACTATAGCGATCACCCTTTTCAGAGGAAAAATTACACAATCTCAGAGTTTAAGGGAATATAGCATCCATCTACTTCAATTTATATGTGAACATTGCTAACACGTGGTCACCTAACATAAACTTGAAAACATCTAGTGGGTATAAATCCAGTTCCTCATGGCAAATTCAGGAAGATTTTACCAAAAGTAAACCTAAAATGTGCTCTCTCTCTCTCTCTCTCTCTCTCTCTCTCTCTGTCTCTCTCTCTCTCTCCTCTGTTTCTGTCTCTCTCTCTCCTCTGTTTCTGTCTCTCTCTCTCCTCTCTGTCTCTATCTCTTTCTGCCTCTCTTTCTGTCTCTGTCTCTCTGTCACATCTCTGTCTCTCTCTCTCTCTCTCTCTCTCTCTCTCCAACTTTCATTCATTTTTCCTAGTTAGTGAAAAATATAAGTGGTATTTAGCCATCTTTCACATATTTGAAGAAAGTTATCATATCATGCCTCCCCTATGTCTTTTATTAGGCTTATTTAGTTCTCATAGGCATGATCTCAACTGTCTTTACCATTCTGATCCCTTGTTAATATTGCCACTAAAATTTGATGCTCAGAACTGAAAACAATATTTCAGATGTGATCTGATCAAAAGAGAAAATAAAAGAATTTTCAGTCCCTCTTTCTAAGAACCCTGCCTCTCTTAATGTAGCCTGGGTTAGCCTTTGTAGTCTTTAAAGCTATTATACCAGGCTGTTGATGCATAAAATCCACTAAAATTCCCATATCATTTTTTTACTATTACCTTGTCTTCTGCAATTTATACTTATGAAGTAGGTTTTTAAGCTTAGATTTAAAACTTTATATTTCTCTATTGGGTGTTATCTGAATTATCTGGGCCCTTAACTCCAATCTGTTGGGCTGGGAATATTGATTCTGTCACCCAGCATATTAGTTGTCATTCCCAGGTTCATGCTTCCTATAATTTTGATAAGCATGCCATTAATTATTCATCTAACTTATTAATATAAATTTTAAATATCAAAGGTCCAAGTAAATCTCTGGAGTTTTTTACTGAATATTTACCTCTGAGTTGACCTCAAATTTTAATGACATCTTTGGGTTCTCATTAAAGCAGTCCAAATTCACCTTATTGTGCTTGCATATCAACTATTCCAAGATGATAGAGTGAAACTGAGTGAACCACAATGACTCCATCTTGTGGCTCAGTTCTCAAAGTTCAATTCCTTTTCTCTTTAATTATAAGTCTAATTCAATTTCTGTCTTGTGAAAAATCTTTATTCAATTATGAGGGTACTGAGGACACTTTATTACATTACATTATTTGAATTGGGGCATGCATGACTGGGAAGCTGGATCATTTTAATCTGTTGCTTAGAAATCTTTAACAGAAGACATAGGTTATGATGACCCAGTCAGATTCAAAGACTGATACAAAGAGTTTTTTCACAATTGCACATCTTAAAAAACCCATATGTCTTATCTGAAAACTGACCCCACACTAATCAATCAGTTATTATTTCCATGATCCTTTGACTGTTCAAAGAAATTTGGGATAAATAGGATAACTTTTTTCTGATTTCAGTGAATTGTATCTGTTTATTTTTCCTCTATTAATTGGGAAAAACCCTAATATTTCCTTCAATTAGAAAACAAATTACCTAATTTTGTATTCTAGTTCATTGTTTTATTTTAATTAATTGGTCCTAGTTGATAATTGTTTTTAATACATAAAAATATATCTCATTCTGAATTCAAGGTCTTTGTACTTAGTGCAAAGATGCTTTGAGAAACTTTATTCTTATTACTATTAGTGCCCATTTAATTCAGAGAAATGCTTTTATAAAAAAAATTCCTAGAAGCAGGAAAAATAATATTTATTTGCTTGTTTGTTAGTTCATTCATTCATTTGTTTATTTATCTATTTATTCATTCATACACATTTATTCATTTATTTTGGTAAGCAGTTCGGTTGTTGCAAGATTTTAGAAGAATTACGCAAAAATCTCTACAAGTGATTTGGAACCAACCAAGCAGAGTCCCATTCAGAGACACTCTAAGAATGAAATCTGTTCCAGAATATCCAAGAGAAGATATCCAAATACCAGACAATTACATCTGGGACTCAAGTCAAGATAAAATGATTAAATGCATTTTGGGAGTAGATTACTATGATATGACGAGACTTGATGTTGTTTTATATTGATGGTTATCATTGTTTTTCTTTCCCTTTTGTTTCATGATGTTTATGTTTGCTTAGTTTTCTTAGTTACCTTCTTGTGTCTCTAAATTCTCTATGTCTTTGTCTCTGATTTCTTTTATAGCGTCTTTTTGACAACTATAATTGTCTTCTTTTTGTCTTTTTTGAGTGGGGGTAGGAATAATGCCCATTATTGGTATCACATGGGAAAAGCATATTAGGGACTTAAACATTTTATGTAATGAATGAGTCTCCACTAGGAATAGTGTGATGAAAAGAAACAGGGAGTTCTAGAAAACATTGACCTCAAGGACTAAGGATATATAAATAGATAGATAGATGAAAGAGACAGAGAAAAAGAAGGGAGGGGAGAGAAGAGAGAAGAGAGAGAAGAGAGAGAGAGAGAAAGAGAGAGAGAGAGAGAGAGAGAGAGAGAGAGAGAGAGAGAGGAAGGAAGGAAGGAAGAAAAAAGAAAGAAAGAAAGAAAGAAAGAAAGGAAGGAAGGAAGGAAGGAAGGAAGAAAGAAAGGAAGGAAGGAAGAAAGAAAGAAAGAAAGAAAGAAAGAAAGAAAGAAAGAAAGAAAGAAAGAAAGAAAGAAAGAAAGAAAGAAAGAAAGAAAGAAAATTAGAAGATTGTCTTCAAGGATTAAGGATATAAATAGAGATAGATAGATGGATAGATAGAGACAAAGAAAAGAAGAGAAAAGAAGAGAGGGGAGAGAAGGGAGGAGAGATAAGAAGAAGGGGACAGAAGAAGGAAGAAGCAGTTAAGGGACTGTTGTGGGTGGGAGTACTGTAAACTTTCATCACCTGGTATCCTTGAGCACCAGAGTCTTATTTTAATGGTTGATTGTAGAGTGCCATGGGAGTGGGAATGGACCAGGGACTGGGGAGGATATTTAACCACTAGTATTTGGTTTAATGAATGGAGATCTAGGAGATCTTGGAGAACTTGGAGAACCTTCCATCCTTGTTTCCTGCCCCTTCAACATTTGCCTGGGTAAGGATAAGCTAACTCGCAGGAATCTAATACTTCCTGAGCTGCTAGTCTAACAGGAACATAACAAAGAAGAAGGAGGAGTAGGAGAAGGGGGAGCATGAAAAGAAGGAGAAGAAGGAAGAGGAACAGAGAATAGAAGAGTTAAGAAAGGGGGAGAGGAGAAAGGAGAGAGGAGGAGAGAGGGAGAGAGGAAGATGAGAATTTACTATGAACCAGACCCTCAAGGATCTTACATTCTAATGGTAAGTGAAAACATAAAACAAAACAAACACAAAGCAAGGAGCTACTACCTCTTACCTAGTAGATTGGCTAATGGGGAAGAAAAGGAAAATGACAAATGGTAGAGGAGAGGAAAAGTGAGAGGGCACTAGTGGGAAGAAGGTTGGTGAGGAGCTGGAGCAGGTAAGATTAGAGATAAAAGTTTTACATACCAGTAAATATTTAATATCAATTAATGCTAGACTGAGCCCATGAATTTAGAAAACATTTATATGGCTTCAAAATAATAGCAATGTCAGGCCCCATTCAAATGACAGTATTCTATAGTCAAAAAAATATCAATCTGGGAATTAGGAAACTTGTATTCTAGTCTAGGATCTCTAAAGCATCTCAAACTGTGTGATCTTAGGCTAGTTACTTCCCTACTCTGGGGCTCAGATTTTTCATGCATCACATAAAGGCAACAAGACTGCTAAAGAGAATGGTGTGCTAGACTTGACATGGAAATATGTGTTAGGGTTCTGTCTTAGATTAACTGTTTGACCCTGCACATGAAACTTAACTTATCTACTTAACTTTTATCTTTCCAGTTTCCTTTGCTCTAAAATGGTGATAATAATGTCAATTAGTTATGCTCATTGTGAGGATAAAATATGTTAAGCACTCTGCAAATTTTACAGGACTTTGTGTTACTTTTAGCATAATTACTTTTATTATGAAGAAATAAGATTAAATGATATCTAAGATCCCCTCCACCTCCAAATCAACCAGTCAACAAATAACAACTATTTATTAAGTGCTTACTGTTTACTCTCACTCCAAGGGGTACAAAGAAAATATAAATACTCTCCCTGCCCTTGAGGTTTTATATTAGAATGGTCTAGATAACATATATAAATCAAAATATATAACTCCAGAGTATATGGAAGGTTACCTGTGGCACTAGTATCTGGGGAATCCAAAGGAGGTATCAGGTGGAAGGTAGAACTTTGAGCTTTAAAGGAAATAAAGAATTAAAAGTTAGGAGGGCAAACATATCCAGACTTGGGGAACAACCAATAGGGAGCAAGGAGATGAAGGCAGAGAAAGAATAAAATAACTGGGAGTGGGGAGGGTATGGGAGGGCTGATTGCTAAATTGGATGGAGGGAAATTCAGTCAGCAGTCACAACCATGAAAAAATTTTGAGGAATTTTCTCTGATAAAGACTGCATTTCTCAACCATATAGAGAAATGAGTCAAGTGTATAAAAACAAGAGCCATTTACTAATTGATATATGATCAAAAGATATAAACAGTTTTCAGACGAAGTAATCAAAGTTCTAACACACTATTGATTGGAGAGATGCAAATTAAACCAGTTTTGAGATACTACCTCTTACCTAGTAGATCAGCTAATGGGGCAGAAAAGGAAAATGACAAATACTGGAGGAGATGTGTGAAAAATGAAACATTAATATATTCTTAGTGGAGTTGTGAACTGATTCAACCATTCTGTAGAGCAATTTGGAACAATGTCCAAATCGCATACCCTTTGACCTAGAAATATCACAACTAGGTCTGTATCCCAAAAGAGATAAAAAACAAAAAAGGAAAAGAATCCATCTGTACAATAATATTTATAGTATCTCTTTTCTGGTGGCAAAGAATTAGACATTGAGGAGATACCTATCAGTTGGGGAATGACTGAACAAACTGTGGTATATGATTATATTGGAATACTTGCAGCTAAAGGAAATGAAGAGCAGGATGCTCTAAGAAAAACCTGGAAAGACTTACTTGAGCTGATTCAAAGTGCAATATACTGTATACAAAGTAACAGTAATATTGTAAGATGATCAACTGAGAAAACTTCACTATTTTCAGCCATATGATGATCAAAGACAATCCTGAAGGACTTTATGATGAAAAATGCTATTCATCCCTTGAGAAAGTATTGATGGTGTCTGAATTCAGACTAAAGCAATTTTTTTAACTTTATTTTTTGAGGTTTCTTTTGTAGTCTATGTTTTCTTTTACAATATGACTATTATGGGAATTTTTCACAATTATACAAGTATAACTTTTAACAAATTGCTTGCCTTCTCGGTGAGAAGGGGTGAGGTAGGAGGGAGGGAGAGAATTTGGAAGTCAAAGTTTTAAAAAATTAATACTAAACATAAAATACTAAGTAAATCATGATTCCTTTAGTATATATATGTTTATGTATGTATATATATATATATATATATATATATATATATACTAGGAGAATCAAAAAAAGAAAGAAAAGAAAGGATTTTGAAATTGGGGTGGCATTATCAGAAAAAATCATCAAGATAAAATTGTCAAATGTAAATATTATCAAAATATTTATCTAAACTTTCCTATAATATTAAGAAACTATTATTATCTATGCTTGTTTCATATTTTCTGTGGGCCTCTGACTCCCTCTCCATTGTTCAATTTCAAATGTAAATTCACCAAGATAGTAGAAAGCAAACTTATACTCTTCCCCTTTCCCCTTCCCCTCCCCTACTATTCTGACTCAGCCTAAGGTGGATGCTTTACTCCAGTCTATTCCAGATAAGTCACTCCTTGACCCCCTCCCCTTGATTCCTCTCTGCACAAAAGGTGGGTTAGACTTCCTATAAAAATTGACCCCTCTTTCATACTGGACCCATGTGGGTCTTAGCCCACTCATATCTTGTTACTGTTTCCTTTCCTTTTTCTCTTTCCCATTTCTTAAATAACTTTGCTATTATCTTTTGTGAACTTTGTGAACCCTTTGAAGTAATACGTGAACATTTTATGCCACCTGTGAATTAAAGTCTAAGCCTTTCTTACCTCCCTTCAGAAAGGTGAATTTTTCATCCCAAACAAACCCAATCTTTGAGCCCCCCTTTCCCTGGGGGCATTTTCCTGTCTTCAAAATAAAACAGATATGGAAATGCTTTGAAAAAGTTACTAACACTTTATTAATATAATTCACAAATCAACCTATCATACATAGAATGTTAGAACTAGCAGGGTCACAGGGTCACAGATTTAGAATGAAACCTAGTCAATCTCCTTATTTTATAAATGAATAATATAACAAAGTAGATAGACCCACTAGGTCTGGAATCAGGCAGAACTGAGTTCAAATCTAGCCCAAAATACTTACTAGCTTTGTGATCCTGGGCAAGTCACTTAACCCCAGCTGACTCAATTTTCTCATCTGTAAAATGTAGATAATGATAACACCTACCTCCTAGGGTTGTTATGTTTGTCAAAGTTTAATTTCTTTAATACTATATTTCTTAACAAAAATTAGTTTCTCAACCTCTAATTGTGTTTTCAAGCCTGAATGGTAGCCTTCATCCTCTTCATGGTCTGTTTCTCTCCAGTTATAAATCTGAAGGCAGTCTCTGCTTGTGTGAAATAGCCTGGATTCCTCTAATTGTATCTGTAAGTTTGATTTTTCACAGTTGTATAAAAAGTCAGAGTAAAGACCATTTGGCGAAGGCAGGAAACTGATCTGGCTATCTCTATAAGAGATTGAATAAATTCTTATACTAATGACATTTTGGAGTAGGAGAAAATTCCAATGTTTTATATGTCTGTATCATATCTGATGACAACACAAAATATCAAGTCAAAGTAGGAGACAGTAGTTCTGCTGCTAATGGGATCTTTGTCAGTTCTGACATAGAACAGATCTTATGGATGGGTTACAGAATCATAAAATAATCAATGACAACTTATGCACCCACATGGAACCACATGACTGGTTGGCTGCCAAAATTATATGATCCTTTGTGAGATTCATATAAATACTGTTTACTCATTAAGTTCTTGGTTGATATCTTAGTGGTATCTTCCACCTATGGGTTTCTAGGTAAGATCTTAGAGATGTAAAACTTCATGGATAAACCTAATCTTTTTACTATTTCATTTTTAGTCTAAAATAATTAAGATTAACATGTTCAAATATTTCTAAAGCACTTAGCAGACTGCTATAGGTATATATACATATGTGTGTGTGTGTGTGTGTGTGTGTGTGTGTAAATTATTGTTGTTACCCAGTGCAGTGATGACATAGGTAAAAAATGATAGATACAAGATGTTTCCAAATCCAGCACTCTTAATTATACCCCAAACCTTAAAGATTACTTAGATCAAATCCTCACATTTAGATGAAATTGAGACACAGAGAAATTAACTTACTTATTTCTGTATTCAAACAATTAGACAGTAAAATAGATGAGAATGAACCCAAATCTTTTTTGATGATTGGTCTAATGTTCTGTTAAATTGTGTTATCGAAATGATGACATATTCTAAGGTGTTTTACAAGAATGTTATTTGATTTAAATTATTGAATTTCTGATCATTAAGAATGTCTTTTACTACTGATCAGTCTTTTTAAGGCATCTTTAATCTCCTTATTCCTCAGGCTGTAAATCATGGGGTTCAACATTGGGATCACCACAATATAGAAGATGGACACCACTTTGTTTTGATCTGTGGAATAACTGGATGTGGGCATCACATAAACGAATATAATGGTCCCATAGAAAAGAGTGACTGCAGTGAGATGGGATGTACAGGTGGAGAAGGCTTTGTGTCTTCCTTCTGTTGAATTCATATTGAGAATGGTGAAGAAGATATACAGATAGGAGATGGCAATGGTTACAAGAGCTATAGCAATTATTATTGCTGAGTAGATAGCAGGAAGTATTTCTGCTGCTAAGACATGATGACAGGAAAGCTTAACCAAAGGGGAAAAGTCACAGAAAAAGTGATTGATTACATTAGGACCACAGAAGAATAAATTCAATAAACAGCCTGTGTAAGTTACCCCATTCAAACAGCCACCTATATAGGCAGTCACTATTAACAGAGAGCAGACCTGATCAGACATTTTCACAGAGTAAAGCAATGGGTTACAAATAGCCATGTAGCGATCATAAGCCATGAATGTAAGTAAGAAGGACTCTGTGGCCCCAAAGGTGACCAAGGAACATAATTGGGTAACGCAGCCAGGATAGGTGATGATGTTTTTCTCCACCATAAAATTCACCAACAAGTTAGGTGTAACTGATGTGGAATATCCAACATCAACAAAAGCCAAATGACTGAGAAAAAGGTACATTGGAGTTTGAAGTTGTGGACTCAAACTAATTAGAATAATTGTACAGAAGTTTCCCATTACAGTGAATAAATATATCCCCATAAATAGCACAAAGAGAATGATACAAAGAAGGGGATCATCTGTTAATCCCAGAATAAGGAAGTCGATCACTGCAGTGAGGTTTCCTGATGGCTTAAGCTCCATGTTTGATTCCTGCTATGACAAAAGGGAAGATTGAAAGTCAATAAGGGTTGGATCAATTGAATACTGTGACATTTCCATTCTTGATAGTGATGGCCCCAATAAAAGACTACCCAGAATTTAAATACATATATATATATATATATATATATATATATATATATATATACATATACACAATATATTGTTCAATAATTTAAGCAATTCTTTTCGAGAGAACATTTAGAAAATCTTTGACAGATTAGAGTGCCCTTGGATGTTGGTGACTATGTGATTTGGGTGATCTAAATTGTCCATTAGTAAGCAGAGGTACCAATTTCACAAATTAATAAAACTGACCAAGACCAGAGAAGTCAGAGAGTCAATAAGTTCAATAATGGTCCCTAACCCCAAATTAAATAACCTAAAATGAAAGTATCACTGGAGACTTGGAAACTCTCAAAATATCATTAGTGAGTTTATATTTAATAATATATTTATTTAACAATTTTTTTATCTACTATTTGTAAAATATACACTAGTCAGTGTTGGAGATACAATGAATAGGAAGTTGATCCTTTTGTTTAGTTTATATAGATGATATGAAAAGTGGATAAATAGACTCTGGGTCTATTTGCTCATCTGTAAAATGGGTAAAGAATAAAACCCGTGTAAGACATTTTGAAACTTTAAAGTATCAGTTATTTTTTCATTTTTTCATTTTTTTATTTTTAGTTTTTGCAAGGCAATGGGGGTTAAGTGACCTGCCCGAGGCCACACAGCTAAGAAATTGTTAAGTGTCTGAGACTGGATTTGAACTCAGGTACTCCTGACTCCAGGGCCAGTGCTCTATCCACTGTGCCACCTAGCCGCCCCAGTTATTTTTCTAATAAGAAGAAAATTTGTACTGCACTAATGGATCTAGAGAAATTGATTTACTTTTGTATGCACTACATCATATTAGATCAATAGGAAAAGTCATCTTTTTCACTGACTGGTTCTTTAGCTAAACCAAGATCACACTGCTCTTCCCACCCCACTCACAGACTGACCCTTGACAAAATACTTATTTGACTGAATTCAACCTTAAAATGTCTAATATGTGAATATAAATTCCACTGGGGGTTCAGATTGGGATTAGGATGAGAAGGACATTATCTGACTTGTGGGATCAGTCAAGGGAAGAAACCAACTTCAGGTTTATCATTCTCCTACCTTTTAGGGGTTTGACTTTGTTCTTTCTGCTTAAAATGTAAATGTGAAAAGATATCATTGCATTATATTTTTTCTACAGGTCTATTACTTCCAATCTGCTTTTTCATTGACTTTACCTTTTGTTCCTTCCTTTCTTTCTGAGAGAGAAAGGCAGGTATTATTCTCCAAAAAGGACCATGATTTGTTCAAAGTAATAGGAGAGAATCATTGTCTTTTTTCCAGCTGACCAATATGAATAACAGTTATGTTTACAGTTTGTAAGTTGTAGAGACCATGGAGTCATAGAGTAAGAATTCTTATTCTATAGTCCACCAAACTCCAGAGTCCATGGATAGATTTCATAGTTCATAAATTTTCACTACCTTTAAAAAATTTTTCTTTTGTTTCATTTATGATGAATATAAACAACAGGTCATTATTCTAAGATGGGGTCCTTGTATTTCATCAGAATGCAAAAGGAGTCCATAGTGCAAAAAATACAAAAAAATCAGCACCAAAACACCTGTTTTAATGAATGGATTTTTAAGAATAGTAAGCCTTTGATTTCTATGTATGTGAATTATTTTTAGTACCATCTTGATGCAGCACTAGCTCTACCATTCATACATCTTGTACTTTATTTCCTGTTCTTGTCACTTTTCCTGTCCATTGGTTTAGAGTACAAGGGACCTGTGAGATCATCTAGTCTAACGACTTGTAACAAATGAGAAGAACGCAACTCAAAGAAGGTAAGAGATTCACGTATGGCTGCTGTTTGTCTTTCAGTCTTGAAGAAGACCAAGACATCAGGGAGGTGACGCCTTGACAGTCACTTGTGTATGGTAGCAGAATTGTAAAGTTTGGAATTGGAAATAGATCCTTAGATTCCTAACCCAGTAATCTTTTCTCTACACCACATTTTGAGAAAAGACAAGTTAATACTAATATATCACATAGGGATTTTTAAAATATCCTACAAAGTAAATTCGATATCTTTCTAAATCATTTATAAATCACTACCAACTAATAGTTACCAATAATTGTACCTACCATTTATATGAACTAAGATTCACGGTAATCAAATACTTTATATGTGTTTTCTCCTTTTACTTTTGATTGAATTATTATGACTATAAAGAACAAGTCATTATTCTGAGATGAGGAACTTGTATTTCATCAGAATACAAAAGGAATCCATGCCACAATAAAGGTAAAGAACCCCAGCACTAAAACAACTGTTTTACTGAATGGATTTTTTAAAAAATAGCAGGCCTTTAAGTTATATACATATAAATTATTTCCAGTACAATTTTGATGCAGGACTGACTTTCAACTCCATCACAATCCCGAGAAGGAGGTAAGGCAAATATAATTTTCCTATCTCACAAATGAAGAAATAGAAACTTAAAAAGGACTAATGACTTTCACAAGATCATACAGCAGGGTTTGAAACCATATCCCTTTGTTCATTCTATAATGGGCAGTTTACCCCATTGCTCAATTCAATTAAAAATTTTTTTTTCAGTTCCTGTTATGTGTAAGAGAGTAGGTACTGATAAAGTAAAGGGAAAAGGGGAAATAACACCTGCCTTCAAAAACCTTCCATTCTCAGGGGGCAGCTCAGTGGTGTAGTGGATGGAGCACCAGCCCTGGAGTCAGGAGGACCTGGGTTCAAATCTGGATTCAGATACTTAATAATTACCTAGCTGTTTGAACTTGGGCAAGTCCCTTAACTCCACTACCCTGCAAAAACAAAAACAAACAAAACAAAAACCTTATATTCTCATGGAGGGAGTCAGTTCAGCAAATGCAAGTTAACTTGAGTAAACACTTGCACTATGGAAAATAGGATGAGTCTTCTTGGGTGGTTGACCTAACCTACCTTGAGAGTAGTTAAGGATTCTGAGAGATGGAGATAAGGAAGGAATGTATAAGAAAGAAATGAATTTTAAGCAAGGGAGACAGACTGAATAAAGTTAACATGGGGGGAAAAGATAGAATTGTGTGGGTTCATATAAAATGAAAACCATTAAAATGAAATGAAAATGAAAAACTTTCTATGTCCCTCTTCCCTTCCATTAGCATGTATAATTAAAATTAGGAGGTTAAACATGATCAGAAGGGAAAAAAAAAAGAATACCACTTCACAAAACCTACCTTTTGGAATGAGAATTCATTCAGGGAAATACAGTTAATGACATATCCTATTTATGCTAAATTTTCAAGTATTTGGGGACTGATTCCCAGAAGTTGCTCAGTGTACTTTCTTGGAAATACTCATTAGGTCATGACATGTACAGGGTGTACTTTGATGGGTTAATTGCAACCCCAAATATCCCATTTAAGTCTCTGCAATTTCCTAAGGGATTAATTTATTCTGTTTGTTTCAACATAAGAAAAATAAAGCTCTCCCCTGCCCTTTACAACTCAACTTAGAGATCTATATCCCCTTACTGTGACTACATTGACAAAGGCAAAGTAGAGACAGCAGAAATTATAAAGAATACTGCAGTAAAATCTTAATATTCAATTCCACTAAAATTCACTGGAACCTGCCAGCTCACTTTACCATACCACTATCCATGGTAAATATCTTTAAAACATTGATGTTCTCAATCAATATGAGCCTTTATCTCTAGGCACCTTGTAGATTTAGAGCAGCAGAGTGACATGACTTATAAATAAACATACTGAAAATTCTTCTGGTGGGGATTGAATGATGAATCAGTGGAAGAGAAAATTAAGGGAGGAAGTCCTTCCAAAAGGCTATAGTAATAGACTAGGCAGGAGGTAATTAAGACCTTAACTAGAATAATGGCAGTAGGAATAAGGCAATAATGGGGAAAATGGAGTAGAGGGCATTGCTGAAAGGCTATTGGAGAGGGAGAATAGATAGAATTTAACCATTGAATAGATTCAAGAAATAAAGAAGAAGGAAGAAGATAAAAACTATCAAAATTTTGAACATGGACATTTAAGCATTGGTTTTGCTACTAGCAGAAATAGTGAGTGGAAATAAATGACTTTGGTGCAAAAAGGATGGACTTGGTTTTATATAAGTTGGTTTTGAGGTCTCAAGAGAGCATACAAGTGGAAGTGTCATATGGATTGTTTTTAGTTCAAAAGAGAAGTCAACTTGGCTTTATTTTGGTTTATTCATTTTTCAGTTGTGTCTAACTCCTCATAACTCCATTTTACATAAGTCATCATAACAGTCCATTTTACAGATAAGGAAACTTAGGCAAATTAGACTAAGATGACTTGCCCAAAGTCACAAAGCTAGTAAGTACCTGAGACAGGATTGGAAGTCAGAAAGATGAGTGTTCTTAACCACAGGTCCAGAGCTCTATCCACCAAGCTGCCTGAGGTCAACTTATACATACTAAACATAACATACTTACATACTATGCACAAATGTAAAATATATGTAAAATGAGAGAGAGTAAAGAGAGACAAGGAGAAAGAGAGACTAGTCATTTAGTCACTTGCATAGAAGCTGAATCAAACTGAGATTGTCAGAAAATGACAAGAGGGTGACTAAACAGAGAACCTTAGTTACTATTTCAATTGCTAGCCAAGCAGTTATTAAGTGCAAAAAAGCAAAATACTCAGCCAGGAAAGGAGAACCAAAAATATGGTGCCAAAAGTATGAGGAAGAGAAAACATTCAGGCAGAAGGAAAGGATAAAAACATTAAATGCTGCAAAAGAATCAACTGATGAAGCAATAAATATTTATTCAATACTTGATTATACTCATAATTCTTCTTGGGGTTGGGGATACAAAATGTAGAACAGAACTTGAAACCATACTCCTTTAGTCTTTCCATGATAGGAAATTTACTTCATTATTCCATTCAATTTGACATTTTTTTTCCAGTTCATACCATGTACAAAGTGTTGTGCTAAATGTTGGGAATATAAAGGTAAAATGAAAAATAGCACCTGCCCTCAGGGAGTTTATATGCTACTCCTCAGGGAGTGTGTGTGTGTGTGTGTGTGTGTGTGTGTGTGTGTGTGTGGTGTGTGTTTAATACATTTAAATAAATATCTAAATGAAAAATAATTTGTTAAAAGTGTTAACAGCTATGAAAAATGGGAAATGCCTTCTGAAGAGGTTGGCACCTTGGTTGAATCCTGAAAGTATCTAAACATTGTAAGAGGTAGAGAGAAGAGGGAATACATGATGAGGCATTAGTTTCTCTCTTTTGAGAGAACCAAGTCATGTATACATAGATGTAAAAACTGAGGTGATCAGTTTTTGAATGTCTAAGGATTTGAAGAAGTAGAAATAAGAAGGGTAGGCATTCCAGTCATGAATTCCAATACACAGACTTGGAGACAGAAAGTGTAATCTCATTTTTTTGAGATTAAAAGTAGATCAGTTTGTCTGGATGGTAGAGTGAATGAAGGAGAATAACATGTAAAAGTCTCAAAAGGAGGCTAGAGCTAGTTGTGAAGGACTTTAAATGTTAGAGAAATACATATTTGATAGCTAGCTTAGAAGTTTGGATTTGAAGGCAGGAAGATGAGTTCAAATTCTGCCCCAAACACTTACTGTTTGTGTGACCCTGAAAAAGTCACTTAGTCTTCCCCAGCTTCATTTTCCACATTTGAAAAGTGGGTTTAATAATAACACCTTTCTCACAGGGCTGTTGTGAAAAATCAAATGTATCTAATGTGCTATGCAAATTTTAAGATATCTAAATGTTAACTACTATTATTATTTAATCCTAGAAGTGAAAGGGAGCCACTGGAGCTTCTTGAATCAATAAAAAAGTATTTATTAAGACATTCATGTATATTGGGTATAATAATAAGTACTATGGATACAAATAGAAGAGGAAGACAATCCTTGTCCTCAAGGAGCATATTTTCTAATAAAGGGAGGTCATGTTCTAGAGAGTAATGGTGAGTTTAAACCATAAGGAAAAATTAACAAATTGTTACCAGTGCCAATAGTAGGAATGATTTGATTATGGGTTTAGAAATGAAAGGTGGAGAGAAGAGAGTACTCATACAGTAGCTGGCAAGAAGATGACTGGAATGTGATGTGCATTAAGTGAAGCTTGCTTGGAGTCAGCCAGATCATATCATTCCTGAAGCACTCATCAATCAGAATAGTGTGGGCTCAGGACTTAGGTTCTAAATGAAAGTGATAGAGTTAACTGTGATATTGTGGACCATAACTTGGGTGAAGAGGGGCCCCAGATGAAGAACTGCTGACATGGGCAATTTTTACTAACTGACCTCAGAACAGGAAACTGTTTTAGCAAAGCTCATGCTTGCTCCTTATCTGGAAAAACACATCCTTGCTCCTTAGCTGAAACATCCAGTGAGTGCTCCTTGAACCCTACCTCCATTTTGGGTAGTTGATTTTGAGAAGCCTATGAGATATCTAGGTGGTAACATCTAGAAACAGTTGGTAATGTGAAACTTGAGTTCAACAGGGTTACTAAAGAGAAACTTCCCTATCTGACTGAGGTCAAAATTGTAGTAGGTAAGCTCTCCCTCCCTATCCATTGTCAGTTAGCTAGCTTGACCCTACTACTCGATCCACTTATTTTAGTGATATTAAAAACTTTGACTAAAAGAGAGTCCTGTGTGATTGTGTGAGTTCTCTCACAATCATATCCAAATCAGGTTCTCCCAGAACCTTTCTGAGTCTCCCCTAACAAAAGGATTAAATCTACCAGTCATAGTCTTTTGTCCCCTTGGGGTAGTGAGTGATGTGGCAAGATCTGCCTGTGTTTGAGGAGTATCACTTCGACAGCTCTGTGAATTGCAGAGGAAAGCCCAAAAGCATCAAGATCAAATAGGAAGCTATTGAAATAATACAAGAAAGATAAGTTGAAGTCCTGAACTAAAAATATGGAGAGAAAGGGATGGATACAAGAAATATTTTGAAGGTAGAATCAATAAAATTTGGTAGCATATTATGTATCATAGTAAAGGAGAGTTGAAGAGTTGAGGAAAATTCCAAGGTTACAAAACTGGGTAATGGAAAGGGTAATAGTAGCTGCCACAAAAACAGAAAAATAAGGAAGAGAGGTGGGTTTGAGGATTGAGTCCAACTTCACCAATAATCTCTGAATTGAGAAGGACTTTCCTCAATCCTCAATCTATTAGATCTCCTGGAAGTTTTTCTTATACTTAGAACTACTCCATCCTCCTCCTAAATACTCTCTTTTCCTCCTTCCTTCCTTAGCTCTTTCACTTTTTCACTACTCTCTGTTTCTCTGACTCTGACTTTCTTCGCTGTCTCTTTTTGCTTCTGTGACATCTTATTCATATTTCCCAAAGTTCTGTCCTTGGTCCTCTTCCTTCTTAAATGTTTACTTTTTTGATGATCTTATCAACTCTCATGGATTCAATTATCATCTCACATCTCTGGGCTGTTGGCTCCCAAAATATGTATGTAGTAACTTAGTCTAACTCGTTTCATGTTACCAATTGTTTCCTAGATCTCACCACTTAGATATCCCATAGGCTTCTCAAAAATCAATTACCCAAAATGAAACTTTTCCCTAAAGCCTAATCCTTCCTTTAAGCTTCATTATTTCTGTTAAGTGACCCTTATCCTTTTAGTCATTGAAGTTGACAATCGTTGTTTCATCTTCGATTCTTCCCTTTTTTTCATTCAATATTTATAATTAATTATCAAGTTTCAATCAGTCAGTCAATAAAAACTTATTAAGCACCTTCTATAAGCAAGGCATTGTACTAAGCACTGAGGATACAAATAGGAAAGAAGAAGATGAATCCTGGCCTCAAGGAACTTACCATCTAATGACAGAATACCCCCACAAAAGAGAGAAATTAAAAATCTGGGGTGGGGGAGAGGAAGAAAAGGGAAAGGTATGTTGAAGAGATATGTTGGAGAAATTCAAAGGAGCATAGAAAGCCCAGTAAAAAATAAAGAGATTGCTGTTCTAGGCATCCTTTTGTAAATGATAGTTTTTTTAAAAAATTTTTACAACATCCTTCACATCCATTCCCTTCTCTATACACACACAAACACTATTACTAATTCAAACTCTCATCACTTCTAGCTTGGTCTATTGCAATAACTTCATAGCTTGTCTTCCTGCTTCTAATCTATCCTCTCTTTTACTTTGTATATGATTAATTAATTAATCATAATTATGTTGTCTTTTAGTGAACAATTTTGAGGACTTTTTTCTAAATTTATGAAGAATGGATGAGTAACTTTTTGGAATAATTCCAAATTATTTTCTAGAATGACAGCAAGTATTAATAAAAATGCATTACTGATTCATTTATCTATTCTTTTTTATTTTTGTAATAAAATAAAATACATAAATGTATTTAGAGATGTAACTTTTTCCTTAAGGATTGCTCTGATTTAAACCCCTCAAATATGTAAAGCTGTCCCATTGTTGTCATTGCCTTTAATGAAACTATCTTTCATTTCTATGTTATGTGCTCACCCATCTATTCTTTAGGATTAAGCTACTCACTCAGATGATGTTTAATATTCATTAATATTCATTTTCAATGCCACTAAGTGGATAAAGCAAATCCAATCATAAATACTAATTAGCTATGTGACCCTGGATAAATCACTTAACCCATATTGCCTCAAAATATTTAATTTCAATGTTCCCATAATTTTATTGTGTTATGATCAGCAAAAGATTGGTGTAATATTTCTGCTTTTCTGTATTTGTGAGGGTTTTTTCACTCTAAGAATATTTGAAAAGGTATCATGCACAGTTTGATATACATATAGTTCTATTTTTTTCTTTCCAAAGGATACAAAAGGCACATAAATCTAATAACAAAGGCATTGAATTAAAACAAAAAAATGCATAAAACTACAAGGAATAGAAGAGTAAATAGTAAAAGCTTTCTCTGTACCTATACATTAATGGGTTCTAATCTCACAAAGGAAAGAATGGTTTTGATAAAGACTTCACTCCTATGAAAAATTTGTATAGGTATGGGGAAACATCCCATTCTCTCAATCAATTAAAAATATCTATAAAATACTGATTGAATGCTAATAAAAAGAATGAACAATCCCTACTTTCAAGGATTGCACATTTTAATAGGGAAGTAGTAAGTGCATATATAAATATATAGAAAGAGTAAGGATAAAGATGGTAAACACACACACAAATAAAGGAGGTAGAGAGGGAAAACCCTAGAAAGTTGGGGAAGAAAGAGAGAACTAGAAAAGATTTCATATGGAAGGTGTTACTTGAGCTGTGACTTGAAGGAAGATAAGGATTCTATGAATCAGAAGTGAGGAGGGAGTGCATTCCAGGGATGGAGGTCATCCAGAAATCATGAGTTGGCTCCTACTTCTTCTCAACGTGCTGTCAGTGGTTTGCATGGCAATTTACTAATCAATATGGGGCCAGGCTGGGATGTTCTGAATGATAGTATATTGTGTTAAGGATAATCAAGATTTCTCCTGGACTTTTCTCTGACTCTACCTACCTTGTCTCTCATAGTTTCACTTGACAATTGTGATATAGGAGATTTTAGTTCCAAATTAGACTCTCATACAGAGGTATATGGTTACATGAGATGTCGGTACTTCTGTCTTTTTCATGAAGATATCTTCCCATAGGTAAATCGAGGAGCTTGACTAGATGACCTTTAAAATTCTTTCCAACTTTTAATCTTTGATCTTAAAATCTCAGTAGTAAGGTATAAGAAAAACTTACAAATAAATTAGATTATTTCCTTGATGCACAGGAGAAATACAAAGACCCATGAGAAGAAATGTAGGCATGATCACTTGCAGTTCTTGGGACATGAGAAGGCTTTCTTTGAGTTAAAACTTGGGGAATATATCAGTAAGTCCATGTGGAAAGGAAGAATAGGTAACTGAGGTTAGGAATAAGAATGATAGGAAAAAGAATAACAAAAGACTAATAAAACTTCTAATAAGCTGATTTCATCTTATTAGGCAAAAGGTCAACCACTATTCTCCAAATAAAAGGGTACACAATCCTTAAACAGGGCCTTCACCTCTCAGAGCATTAAAGGTACAACATAAAAGATGCCTATCATCAGCAGAGTGAGACTACTAATAATGCAAAGGAACCAACTGAAGGTATATTATAGGTTTGGGTAAGTCTGGATAAATACCATAAGAGGTCTTCTCACTATATAGCACTGTGTATGATTGAGACATTTTGGAGGCTAATTAATCAGTACCTTGACTACTTCCATTTGTGAGATGTGAGAGGATGAGAGAGTTGTATCTAATCAACTGCCAAGTATTATGATAGAAAATAAACATTAGAAATTCATGAATAGGGCTCTACTGAATATCCACTATCTGATCAATTCTGCTCCAGAGGACCATAGGGAATACAGGATAAATATAACATGCTCAATGATCTAAAAGGAGGTAGAATTACTTTTTGTGTGATCTTGGTAATATAGAAAAAAGAAGTTGGAATTTGGAGGCAGAAGACTTGAGTTCTAGTCCTGGATCTATAGCTAATATATTATTAAATAGTCTAATAAATTACTTGGCTTTTTAAGTAAAGCGTGAGAAACTCTTTATGATATCAATGACAAGTGTTATCTAGAATCTTCTTGAATAATTCTAGAGACAACTTATTTACCCATAAGAAATGGGTAAAGCATTCAATTTTAGAATGAGTTCCTTTTTTTGCTTTGTTTTATACATAAATCCAATAATTCAAGGTGTTGTAATGGAGATAAAATGAGACATTAGAAATGAAAGTGCTTTGAGAGATAGAGAGTAAGAAAAGTTTAATCTTCCCAATAGGAAGACAATATAGTACAAGATAAAAGACTTAGTAAGTAACTTTAGGTATATGTCAATATTTAGGACTTAGACTCAACATCCCTGAGGGCAGCTAAGTGATACAGTGGATAAGGCACCACACATAGGGTCAGAAAGACCTGAGTTCAGATTCAGTCTCAGACACACACATTGTCTGACCTTGGGCAAATCACATAGTCTGTTACCTGTTTCCTCATCTGTAAAATAAGGATAATAATGATATCTACCTAAATTAATTTACTTATTCCATATTATGCTAATCAAATCACCAAGGAATTGCTTTTTGGAACTAGGAAAAATGACAACAAAATTCATCTGCAGGAAAATAAGATAAAAAATATTAAAGGAATCATTTTTTTAGGTTTTTGCAAGGCAAATGGGGTTAAGTAGCTTGCCCAAGGCCACACAGCTAGGTAATTATTAAGTGTCTGAGACCAGATTTGAACCCAGGTACTCCTGACTCCAGGGCTGGTGCTTTATCCACTGTGCCACCTAGCCACCCCGATAAGCTCTTATTTATATGTTTATATTGGTAAATTCTTTTTTGCTCAATAGGAAAGAGGAAGAAAGGAAGAGAAGTTAGTAATTTAAATAAATTTAATGAACTTAAATAGGGCTAATAAAGAGGCATGGGAAAGGGAATATGAGACAAATTCTAGCATCAAAGCATTCTAAGTAAATGTAATAATAGTGACAAAATATTGATTTAAAAGAAGGGAATATCACAAAAGAAATAGAGAAAACAGAGGAAAATTAGAATCTTAAATATGGATAGATTGAACAATACAATTAAACAAAAGAATGGCAGAATGGATAAGAAAATTAAATGACAAATTTTTCTATATACAAAAAAAACTTCTTTAAAATAAAAATACAAATAAAATGGGGATAAAATAGAATTAAAGATACTTACTAATTGAGAACCATTCAGAGCAAAGTTTTAGAAGATACAGTACTATTTTAAGATTAGAGTTGCCATAGTAAAATGAAAAGAAAGATTTAGGGATACAAGTGATTCACAAAATTTTTCATTATTTGAAATGCCGATCAAGAAATATCTTTACTTCTTTATTTTTAATTTATAGATTTCATCTAAATTTCTCAGAAACAGTAATAAAAATGCTCAGATATTAAAAAGAAAAACTCTTCTTTTAAAAATGCTGAAAATTCTTTCTGGATATACAATTTTTGTAACTCAATCAATCAATGCATTGGATGTTAGAGCTGGAAGTTTTAATGGATCATGTTTTCAGAGTTAGAAGAAACCTTAATGGTACAGTGAAATGAGCACTAACCTCTCATTATGTGTGTATCCTTGGGTAAGTTATTAAGACTCCCTGGGGCTCTGTTTCCTCAACTATGAATGAGGAGGACTGACTAGATGAACTTTATTAATCTTTTCATCTCTAAATCTATAAGTATAAATCATCTATTTCAACTATCTAATTATCTATGGGAAACATACCCAGAGAGGTGAAGTAAATTACCCAAGGACATAGGAATTTCAAATTCAGAATTTATGATTCCAAATGCAGTGTTATTTTTGCTATATCATAGATATTAGAGATAACCCAAACTAACTGCTAAATTTGAGAAGTGAAACTGAGACACAGGGAGAGCAATTTACTTTTCTCAAAGTCAAAGTTCATAACTGGGACTAAAACTCAAAACACTATAGACTGCCAGCCCAGTACTCTATTAAATCATATTACTGAAATGGTTTCATTTCCTTATTTGTCTTGTCAGAATCTTATTTAATTGAAATTGTCAATAGTTCTAATAATTAAGAATGTCTTTTACTGTTGATCAACCTTTTTAAGGCATCTTTAATCTCCTTGTTCCTTAGGCTATAAATCATAGGGTTCAACATTGGGATCACCACAATATAGAAAACAGATACCACTTTGTTCTGTTCTGTGGAATAACTGGATGTAGGCATTACATAAATAAAGATAATGGTTCCATAGAACAGAGTGACTGCAGTGAGATGAGAGGTACAGGTGGAGAAGGCTTTGTGTCTTCCTTCTGTTGAGTTCATACTGAGAATAGTAAAGAAGATATATAAGTAGGAGATGACAATGGTAACAAGAGCAATCGCTATTATTACTGCTGAGTAAATAGCGGGGAGTATTTCTGCTATAAAAGCATGATAACAGGAAAGTTTAATCAATGGAGAGAAGTCACAGAAAAAGTGATCAATAACATTGGGTCCACAGAAGGATAAATTCAATAAGCAACCAGTATAAGTTACCCCATTTAGACAACCACCTATATAAGAAATCACTATAAGCAGAAGGCAGACCTGGTCCGACATTTTCACAGAATAAAGCAATGGGTTACAAATGGCCATGTAACGGTCATATGCCATGGATGTGAGCAAGAAAGACTCTGTGGCCCCAAAGGTGACCAGAGTACACAGCTGGGTAACACAACCAGAATAAGTGATGATATTTTTCTCCTCTAAAAAATTTGCAAGCATGTTAGGTGTAGCACCTGTAGAATACCAAAAATCCACAAAAGCCAAATGACTAAGAAAGAGGTACATGGGAGTGTGAAGCTGGGGACTTAGCCTAATAAGAATGATTGTGCAGAAATTTCCCATTACTGTGAATACATATATCCCCAGAAATAACCCAAAAAGGATAATACAAAGAAGGGGATCATCTGTTAATCCCAGCAGAAGGAAGTTGGTGACTGTTGTGTAGTTTCCTGTTGACTTAGACTCCATGTGTGATTCCTGGTAAAGCAAAAGTGAAAATAGAGACTTAATAGGGTATTTTACAAATAGGTTTCATTCTATTTTTTTCATCTTAAAATCAGATTAATAGTATATTTATTTTGTCCATATTTTCAAAGAACTAGTTTATAGTTTTGTTGATTTTGAATATTTTCTAATTTGCTTATTTTTAAATGATTTCCAAGATTTCTTCTTTTATGCATATTTTGGATTTATTTGATGAATTTCTATTTTTAATTCTATATTCAATAAATTTATCTTCCTAATTGGTCTATATATACTGCCCAGGATGTAATTTTTCATCTGATTATCATTTAAGACTTCTGAAAGAAATTTTGGTATGTGGGCTCATATTTTTGAACACACTATTATTAATTGCTTTGGTGATTTGTTCTTTTGATTCACTCATTATTTAAGATGTTATGAAGTCTGCAATTATGTCAGTATCTTTTGTTTGCATTCCCTTAATTTATTATATACCATAATTACACTACAAAATTGTTTTATTGTGGGACAGACTGTAATGCTGTGTAGTATTTCTACTTTTTTTTGGTATTTGTAATTTTTCTGCCTTAGTACATGGTCAAATGTAAAGGTGATTTTTGTGATAAAAGAGCATACAATATACATCCTTTAATATTGCTTTTTGGGAAAACTAGCCAAGATAGTGGAGAGAAGACAGGCACTGTGATAAGTGCTCCTCTTTCCCCTCAAAATAACATGAGAGAAACCTCTTAAAAGAAATTTGATCAACAAAACCCAGAAAGAAAAGCTAGAACACCTACCAAAAGGTCTGTCTCAGGGGACCATGAGTGAACTGAGAGACAACAGAAGAGGATCAGTGTGGGGACAGCATCTGGGGGAATACAGAGGGCTAGCCTCAGCTGGGGGGATTTTGGTGAGTGGTGAGTGAGACACCTAAATTTAGCTGCAGTCTTTGGCTGGGGGGAGAGGAGCTATGGGAGGGTGAGTTCTAGCACAGAATCTCAGAGCACTCCTGGAGATCAACCAAGTGGGCCAGGGACCTGAGCTCCAGGGTTTCAGCATAGCCCTTTGCCCAAAACAAACAATAAACAACACCCCCCACCTCCATCCCTTCAGGGCAACAGAATTCATTCCATCCCCCAAGGCCCAACCCAGTGTTCAAGGTGAACTCAGACCCTGATCCTGAGGACCTCAAACACTCCAGAGAAAGAAACCAATGCCCCCTACTGACTTGCCCTTGGAATTACAAGTGAACAAAGTCTCTAGGGTCTTCAAAAGCAAACCTCTGAGGGCCAACTCTCTCCCCCCAACACAAGATCTTAGAAAGATGGGAAAAAAAGTCAGAGAAAAGGGGGGGCATGGAGAAATACTTAGAAAGACAGATTCTAACCCAGAGATATCTAGCACTGCTGAAGAGATTATGGTTTGGTTTCCAGCCCAGAAAGACTTCCTTGAACAAATCAGGAAGGAGTTACAAACCAATTGGAAAAATTGGGAAAAGAAACTCAAGAGAAAATTAACATCTTGTAAGAAAAAATTAACATCTTGCAAAAATAAATCCTTGGAAAATACAAGTGGACAAATATAAAATGAGAATAACTCTCTCAGATCTTCAATAGGGCAAATGCAAAAAGAAAATGATTCTCTCAAATCTTCAACTGGGCAAATGCAAAAAGAAAATAATTCTCTCAAAACTACATTTGGGCAAATAGAAAAGTCCTTCAAAAATAGAATTGACCAACTGGAAAAGGAGGTGTAAAAGATAAATGAAGCAAAATCTTCTCTAAAAAGAATGGAACCAGTGGAAACTAATGACTTCATGAGACAACAAGATTGTCTTAAACAAAACCAGAAGATCAAAAAAAAAAAATAGAAAAAAATGTAAAATACCTTATCACCAAAACCACTGACCTCGAGAACAGATCAAGACAGAAGAACCTGAGAATTATCAGCCTTCCTGAAAACATTAAATGGAAAGCAATCCTGGGTTTAATATTGCAGGAATTAGTGCTCTGATATGGAACCAGAGGGCAAAATAGTTATTGAAAGAATACATTGATCCCCTCTGGAAAGAGATCCTAAAATGAAAACACAAAGGAATGTTGTGGCCAAATTCCAGAACTATCAGATAAAAGAAAAAAATCCTATAAGCAACCAGAAAGAAAAATTTAAATACCAAGGAGTGACAGTAAGGATTATGCAGGACCTGGCCACAGCAACATTAAGGGATTGAAGGGCCTGGAAGGGCAGAGCAAGGGAGCTTGGAATGCAGCCAAGAATCCATTACCCGGCAAAGCTGAACCTTCTCTTCCAGGGGAAAAGGATAGACATTTAATGAAATGGAAGACCTCCAAAATTTCATAATGAAAAGACCAGAGCTAAATTAAAAAATTCAGACAACAAACAGGAAGTTCAAGAGACACATGAAAAGGTTAAAAAAAACTGCTATCCAATAAGATGAAACTGGCTATATATGCACTTGAGAGAAAGAGTCTCATAACTCTTAAGAATTCTAACTCTAGGGGCAGCTAGGTGGTGTAGTGGATAAAGCACTGGCCTTGGAGTCAGGAGTACCTGGATTCAAATCTGGTCTCAGACACTTAGTAATTACCTAGCTGTGTGGCCTTGGGCAAGCCACTTAACCCCATTTGCCTTGCAAAAACCTAAAAAAGAAAGAATTCTAACTCTATTAGAGAGAATGTCCATAGCCAGAATTGATGGACACTCATAATTTTTCTGTGACTCAGATAGAATGATTTAAAAACAATACCTCCTTAAAACCAGGGACAGTAAGGAGACCAGAGGTTGGAGGGAGACTGAATGGAATGAATCTCATTACATAAAGAGGTACAAAGGACCTATTGTAATTGAAGGGAAGGAGGAGGTGAGAACCACCTGAAGCTTCATCTCATCAGACTTGACTTAAAGTTAAATTAGACACCCTCAGTTAAGAAACTTATCTTACCTTTCAAGCATTTAAAAGGGAAAAGGGGAGGGGAGATGGGGAGGAGGGGGAAGAGGAACTAACAGAAGGAAGGGAAGAAGGGGAAAGAAAGGAAGGAAGGAAGGAAGGAAGGAAGGAAGGAAGTTGAAATAAGAGGGCAAATACATTGAAGGTAGCAGTATTCAGAAACAAAACACTGGGGAATATGAATAAAGGGAAAAGGGGGAAAAATACAAACAGAAGGAAGATAGCATGGAAGAAAATAAAGAGTTGGTAATTATAACTTTGAATGTGCATGGGATGGACTCTCTCTTAAAATGTAAGTGAATAGCAGAGTGGATTAAAAACCCAAATCCTACTATATGCTACTTACAAGAAATTTATCTGAAGCAGAGAGATACATATAGAGTAAAGGTAAATGGTTGGAGCAAAATATATTTTGCTTCAGTAGAAGTGAATAAAGCAGGGGTAGCAATCCTTATCTCAGACAAAGCAGCTGCAAAAATAGATAGCCTTGAAAGAGATAAGGAAAGAAACTATATCCTCCTAAAAGGTATCATAGACAATAAAGTTATTTCAATACTAAATATGTATGCACCCAGTGATACAGCATCCAAATTCTTAGAGAAGTTGAAAGAGTTACAGGAAGACATAGACAGCAAAATTCTACTGCTGGGAGACCTCAACCCCCTGCACTCAGATTTAGATAAATCAAATCATAAAATAAACAAGAAGGAAGTTAAGGAGGTAAATAGATTATTAGAAAGCCTAGATATGATAGACCTATGGAGGAAATTGAATGGGGATAAAAAGGAATACACTTTTTTCCTGCAGTACATGGAAGTTATACAAAAACTGACCATGTACTAGGGCACAAAAACCTAATGATCAATTGTAGAAAGGCAGAAATAGTGAATACATCTTTCTCAGATCATAATTCAATAAAAATAATGTGCAATACTGGGCCAGGGAGATATAGACCAGAACTAATTAGAAACTAAATAATCCCATTTTAAAGAATGAGTGGGTCAAGCAACAAATTATAGAAAGAATTAATTATTTCATCCTATATAATGACAATAATGAAGCAATATACCAAAACCTATGAGATACACTCAAGGCAGCTGTCAGGGGATATATTATATCTTTAAATTCTCACATAAATAAATTAAAGAAATAAGAAATCAATGAACTAAATATGCAACTAAAAAATTAGAGAAAGGACAAATCAAAAACCCCCAATTAAATACCAAATTAGAAATTCTAAATATTAAAGGAGAAATTAATAAAATCAAAAGCAAGAAAACTATTGAACTAATAAATAAAACCAAGAGCTGGTTTTATGACAAAACCAATAAAATTGATAAACCTCTGGTCAATTTGATTAAAAAAAAGAAAACCAAATTGCTAATATCATAAATGAAAAAGGTGGACTCACCACTAATGAGGAGGAAATTAAAGTAATAATTCAGAATTATTTTGCCCAACTATATGCCAATAAATTTGACAATCTAACTAAAATTGATGAATATTTACAAAAATATAAGTTGCCCAGATTAAATGAAGAGGAAATTAAAAACCTAAATAAGCCTATCTCAGAAAAAGAAACTCAACAAGCCATTATTGAACTCCCTAAGAAAAAAATCTCCAGGGCCAGATAGATTCACAAGTGAATTCTATCAAACATTTAAGGAACAATTGGTCCCAATTCTGTATAAACTCTTAGGAAAAATAGGTGAAAATGGAACTCTGCCTAACTCTTTCTATGACACCCATATGGTGCTGATATTTAAACCAGGAAGAGTTAAAAACAGAGAAAGAAAATTATAGATCTATCTCCCTGATGAATATAGATGCAAAAATCTTAAATAAAATCTTAGCAAAATGATTACAACAAGTTATCACTAGAATAATACATTATGATCAAGTAGAATTTATTCCAGGAATGTAGGGTTGGTTCAATATTAGGGAAAACTGTTAGTATAATTAATTATATCAATAACATACCTATCAGAAGTCATATGATCATATCAATAGATGCCAAAATACAGCACCCATTCCTAATAAAAACACCAGAGAGTGTATGAATAAATGGTTTGTTCCTTATAATAATAAGCAGTATCTATCTGAAACCACCAACAAACATCATATGCAACAGGGATAAGCTTGAACCATTCCCAATAAGATCAGGGGTGAACCAAGGTTGCCCATTATCACCACTACTATTCAATATTGTATTAGAAATGTTAGCATCAGCAATTAGAAAAGAAAAAGAAAAAGGAATTAGAATTGGAAAGGAAGAGACAAAACTCTCACTCTTTGCAGATATCATGATGATATACCTAGAGAATCCCAAGAAATCATCCAAAAAAGTACCAGAAACAATTAGCAATTTTAGCAAAGTTGCAGGATATAAAATAAACCCTCATAAATTCTCAACTTTTCTATATATGTCTAGCAAGATACAGCAGAAAGCGCTAGAAAGAGAAATCCCATTTGAAGTAACCTCAGACAATATAAAATATCTGGGAGTCTATTTGCGAAGGAAGACTCAGAAACTTTTTGAAAACATTTATAAAATACTTCTCACAAATTAAATCAGATTTTAATAACTGGGCAAACATCAACTGCTCATGGATAGGTAGAGCTAATATAATAAAAATAACAATTCTACCAAAACTAAAGTACCTGTTTAGTGCCCTACCAATCAAAATTCCAAAAAATTGAAAAAGTGGTAAGTAAATTCACATGGAGAAATAAAAAGTCAAGAATTTCCAGGGATTCAATGAAAAAAAGTGCAAAAGAAGGTGGTTTAGCCTTACCAGATCTATAATTATAAAGCATCAGTCATCAAAACTCTCTGGTATTGGCTAAGAAATAGAGTGGTGGATCAGTGGAATAAACTAGGTGCAATAGCAGGAAATGATTATAGTAATCTGCTGTTTGATAAACCCAGAGTCCAGCTACTGGGATAAAAACTCTCTCTTCGATAAAAACTGCTGGGAAAATTGGAAGTTAGTATGGAAGAAACTTAGATTAGACCAAAACCTCATACCCTATACCGAGATAAGATCCCAATGGATACAAAATTTAGACATAAAAAAACAATATTATAAGCAAGCTAGAAGATAAAGGACTAGTTTACCTGTCAGACCTATGGAAAGGGACATAGTTTATGACTAGGGAAGAAACAAACTAGATCATTTTGATTACATTAAATTAAAAAGCTTTTGCACAGTCAAAACCACTGTAACCAAGATCAAAAGAAATGTAGTAAATTGGGAAACAATCTTTACCACTAATATTTCTGACAAAGGACTCATTTCTAAAATATACAGAGAACTGAGTCAAATTAAAAAAAAAAAGCTATTCCCCAATTGACAAATGGTCAAAGGATATGCAAAGGCAATTTACAAATGAGGAAAACAAAGCATTACATAGTCACATGAAAAATTGCTACAAATCATTACTTATTAGAGAAATGCAAATAAAAGCATCTCTGAGATACCACCTCACACTTCTCAGACTGGCCAATATGACCAGAAAGGATAATGATCAGAGTTGGAAGGTATGCAGGAAATCTGGGACATGAATATACTGTTGGTGGAACTGTGAACTCATCCAACCTTTCTGGAGAGCAATTTGGGATTATGTCAAAAGGGCAACAAAAATGTGCATACCCTTTGATCCAGCAATACCACTACTGGGTCTATACCCTTATGAAAAAGGGTAAAAACATCACTTGTACAAAAATATTTATAGCAGCCCTATTTGTGGTGGCAAAAAAATGGAAATTAAGTGAATGTCCTTCAATTGGGAAATGGCTTAACAAACTGTGGTATATGTATGTGATGCAACACTCTTGTTCTATTAGAAACCAGAAGGGATTGGAATTCAGGGAAGCCTGGAAGGATTTGCATGAACTCATGCTGAGTGAGATGAGTATAACCAGAAAAACATTGTATACCCTAACAGCAACATGGGGGTGATGATCAACCTTGATAGACTTGCTCATTCCATCAGTGCAACAACTAGGGACAATTTGGGGCTATCTTCAATGGAGAATACCATCTGTATCCAGAGAAAAAATTGTGGACTTTGTTGTTTTGTTTTGTTTTTTTGCAAGGCAAACGGGGTTAAGTGGCTTGCCCAAGGTCACACAGCCAGGTAATTATTAAGTGTCTGAGACCAGATTTGAACCCAGGTACTCCTGACTCCAGGGCTGGTGCTTTATCCACTACGCCACCTAGCTGCCCCTAAAATTATGGACTTTGAACAAAGACCAGAGACTATTAACTTCAAACTAGAAAAAAAAACCTGTTATCTTATTATGTAATTTTACTGTCTCATACTTTATTTTTCTTCCTTAAGGATATGATTTCTCTGTCATCATATTAAACTGAGATCAATGTATAACACGGTATCAATGTAAAGACTAACAGAATGCCTTCTTTGGGGGGTCGGGGGAGGGAAGCAGGAATGGGGGGGGAAATTGTAAAACAAAATAAATAAAATCTTTAAAAAATATTGCCTTTCAAAAAAAATTTAAAAAATTAAAAAAGCCAGTTAGTTCTAAATTGCCCAACTTGTACAATTTTATTTTCCCTTTTGTTTATTTTAAGTTGAATTTGGTTTTCCTCTAATAGGAGAACATTAAAGTTTCCTGTTGTTATCTTTATCTTTTTTTTAAAAAGAAATTCCTTTAAAGATCTATCTGGGGGACAGTTGGTGGTACAGAGGATAGAGCACTGACCCTGAAGTCAGGAAGACCTGAGCTCGGATCCGACTTCAGATACTTAAAACGTACTTATCTATGAGACTTTGGGAAAGTCATTTAACCCCAATTGCCTTGCAAAACAAGACAAAACCTCAAAAGATCTAGTTGGAACTATGATTAAGTTACTCTTTTCTTCTAGATTTATTTATTGGATTTCTCTCAGTTTTGGATATTCATTGTCTTTGCCTTTTTGTGTTTACTGTTATCCCCATCCAGGCTTTGTGTTTAAGTCAAACTCTACTCCCTTGCATGTTCTTGGATGGTGTAGGCAGGCCTTCTGAAGGTCAGTCACCTGAAGGCTCAGCCTAGTTTTGGACATGATCTCCTTTTTGATCTGTCTCCTTTCTGGTCTGTCTCCTTCTTACATGATTTCAAACTCAGATTGATTGACTCTGTCCCTTGTTATGAGTCTGGTGGATTCCAATTAGATAATGTTAATAGTGCTGGTAGCAAGCTTCCTTCTGTGCTTCCCTTCCCAGGAAATGTCCTTTTCCTTTTCCATTCTATGACTCCATGTAGCTGTGGGAGGAATGGCTTAGCATAGGAACTGAGATGCCTGTGCTCTGACCTAGCCCTATTCCAAGTCTGGCTTGGGTGAGGTTGCCTGGGTTCTGTGTACTGGGCTATGTGGGGACTAATTTGTCCCAGTTTGCTATTATCCATCCTTTTGAACTGCCCAGGTGTTGCATATTGAGCTTCCTAGATTCTTGTCTGATTCCATCTCCTGCTATTCCTCTGGCAGATTTCCTAACCCTTGAATTTCATGTGCATTTGAGCTATTTGGGCTCTAGGCTCATTTTGTTTCCTGGTCTAGGTCAATGCTTTGATTTCAAGATTTCTCTTTTATGAAAGCTTTCAATGAGAACCTGGCAGTTGTTTTGTGCAGTCTTAGACTGGATAAAGAAGATTCTGGCTTATCATTTTCGCATAATTCACAATCTATCTGTTTATAGGTTAAGCTTTCCATTATAAATATAGAGGTATGCCTTATGGTGCACATACATTTATTATTGATATTGTTTTATTACCAATTGTTTCCTAGATGTGATGTAGCTTATTTGATTATTTCTGTTGCTACTGTGAGTTTTATTTTTGCTTTGTTCCTTTTTTTGGAGATTCCATAGTAAATTTTGTACTAGTCTCTCATTTTGAATTCCATATGATTTTACTTTTTAGATATGTTTCTTGTGGACGGTATTTTCTTATCCACTCTTTCTTATTCTTTTTTACTGCATTGTTTAATCCATTCTCATTTAAAGTAATGATTGTTGAGATTGTGTTTTCCTCCTTTTATTTTGTTTTACTTTTCTTTATTTCTCTGCTTTAGGTCAGTACTTTATCCCTACAAATAGATTTACTTAAACTACTTTGATATAGTTCTTTATCTGCAGGTTCCATTATCTTCCTCCACTCTCAGTTGCTTACCTTATTCCAAGTTCTTTCATTTTACTTAATTGTTCATTTATTTTTCTTTATTTTGTGTTACCTCTTCCTCCCCTTCTATCCCTTCTCCTTTTCCTTTCAATTAAATGATTTGTTTTAAATCTTCCTATCCCTCTTCTCCAATCTCATTTTAGTAATTTTATTTGATTTCTTTTTTACAAGTTTCTCTTCTCTTCCAATCAATACTGAATTTCATTTTCTTATTTGTGACTCACATGCTTATTCTATTTCTTATTTAATATATTTTATTTTTCCCAATCACATGTTAAAACATTTTTAAACTTTTGAGTTCCAAATTCTATTCTCTGTCTCCATCATCCCTGCCCCAAGATTGTAAGTAACCATATATAGGTTATACATGTGAAATCATATAAAAAAATTCCATAATAGTCATTTTGAACAAGCAGATTCAAATTAAAATAAATGAATGAAAGAGAAAACAAAATTTGTTCTATTTCTATTCTCTCTAAGATCCACATGAAGTGGATGCTCCGGAAATAATATTTTAGCTCCCCTTTCTACCCAATTTCTTTGTTATTACTTTAATAGAATTTATTTTTTTCCTGTTGTGCCTTATTCTCAAAGATATCAGTTCCCAAGGGAAGAAATGTCAAAGGGAAACACTGTCCTGATGCAGAACCTTCCTTGTATGCAAAATCTAGTTATTCATCCTCAACAGGATCAGGGCATTCCTTCCCAAAGGCCATCTTGTCCCAAACTCTATCCTACCCAGTTCCCTCCATCATTTTGGTCTTAAGTGCTGACTCTCCCACGAATCTACTCATCCCTTCTATAATTTAAATTTCTACTCTTGTGCAATGGACCCCTAAATTTTCTTAGATTAACATTTGTTGCTTATACTAATAACTAAATTCCAGTTATAAGTTAGTGAAAATAATTCACATTCAAGTTCACAGACCCAGTAAAATTAGTCTACAGACTCACTAGAGTTTGATAGTCTCCAAGTTTACAAACCCCATTCCACGTAGAGCCATCTACTTTTTTCTGGGGCTAAATGTCGCCCAAAGAGGTACAGTACTCTGTTAAAGAGTGCAAACTTTCCCTCCAACTAAAGCCACTCTGAGATCCCCATCTCCTACCACAGACATAACCCTCTGCTCTTTTGGGAAAACTATTCAATAGCATCTCCTACTCCACTTTGGACTAAACTAACCCTTGCCCCTTGCAATTCCCATTTCCAGCTGCCCTTCTTCATTATCTTCTCCCTTTTAAATGAAAGACAATAGAAACCACCATCCCCTCACGCTGAGGATGATAGGGGTACATAATGCTTCCCCCTTGTTCACCATTCTTCAACTCCTTCTAATAAAAGATAGTCTACTGTGGGAGGTCAGAGGATATGGTCAATGGTGAATCCTGATTTTTTTTTTATGTTAAGTGGAAAAAAATGAAATCAAACCAGAGGAGAAATGAAAAGAATTATCAATAATGATTATGACTAATGATATATAATATTGTCTGCCTAATAGTTATTTCTTTCTTTACTGCTTTCACATATTCTTGTTTCCTTCATTCTTAAATTTTTTCATCAAACCTATCATTTCTTCAAGCTGCCATTATGCATATTTCCTCCCTTGCTCAACCAAACTCCTAGAAAAAAATTGTCAGCAAAAGCTCTCTCTATTTTTTCTCCTTGCATTCACTCCTTAACCTTTGGCAATCTAGCTGTTTTCTTCAAAATCTCCAGTGAATTCTTAATTGCCAAATCAATTGATCACTCTTCATGTTTTCAACAAGCTCTATTCAACTTATCTTTTCTCTATACTCTCTTGGTGACTTTAATGACATTATTAACATCTCCAAGAATTTGAGTCATAGATCTATATATCCAATTCCAGTGTCTCCTTGATGATTTCTAGTCTTCTACCACTGAATGACTCTTTGATATTTCAAATTGAATGTACCAATGTTCCAAACTCAACTTGTTCACTATAACACTTATTCTATTCCCCTCCAATCCAGTTATCTTGCAAATTTCCTTTTGTGTCAGTCTCCAAGATTCCAGTCTTGATACTGCCCTCAACTCTTCATTCTCACTTTACATCACAAATGACAAATCTTACCACCTCTATCTCTACTACAGAGATCTCATCCAACACCCCTTTTTTCTACTCATATAGCTTTCACTTTAGTTTAGACTAATCACTTCTCAATTAGATTAGAAGAGCTTCCTATTTGGTGGCCCCATCTCAAGTCTCTCCCCACTTTATTCCATCATCCAACCTGCTGCCAAAGTAATTTTATTCAAATATATATCTGAACATGTCACTGACCTACTCAATAAACTACAATAATTTTCTTTTGATATTAGACTGAAATATGAACTTCACTTAAAGACCCTTTCAATCTTTCTATATCCTATGTTTTAGGCTTAATTTTAAATCACTATCCCAACCACACTATACTATCCAGGCAACCTGATCTTTACTTTCCTAATGTTGTTATCAGTCATTTCAATCATGTCCTACTCGTTTTGACCCAATTTGGGGTTTTCTTGGAAAATATATTAGGGGTTTTTGCTATTTCCTTCTCTGGATCATTTTACAAATGAGGAAATTGAGGCAAAAAGAATTGAGTGACTTGCCCAGGGCCACACAGCTAGTGTCTGAGGACATAGCTCAGGAAAATGAGTCTTTCCAACACATCATCAAGCATTGCCTTGTAAAAATAAAAAAATATCTCCTATGTCCATGCTTTTCATGGTACTTGATTTATTTTTAAAAAGAAACTAGGGTTCTACTTTTTTAAAACCTTCCATTTTTAAGCTATTATGATTATCTTGGGATATTTGGAGATCATTAAGGGAAGGAACTACTGACTAGTTCTAACATTTGGCTTCCTATTCAAAGGGTTTGGATTTATCACATTCCAAAATAAATATAACAAGATACAATTAGATGATATTTTTAATAGTGTTATTCATAGCATGCTCTTACAATGACATGAAATAATGAGAAGAAGCTGTATATTGCAAAAGGCTATCTGATATATCCAAGGTCATTTGCAGGGACTGAATGAAAATCACAGACTCCTAATTCCTGGATCACTCTTTCTTCTCGTTTGTATATTGTCTTTTTACAGTTGACTGTCCTAGTTTTAAGACTTTATAATATGTTTAATCAGCCCTGGACAAGGAAAAAGCACTCAAATTTATGTGAGTTGAAGGTTTAGACAACATTATTGTCTTGGGAGAGATTGAGAACATTCAGAAACCTACGGAAGGTTTTCCACTAAACAGAACTAAGTTCTTGGACTGATACTTTGGCAGAACAGAGGGGAACTGACTGTAGCTAAGAAGGAAGCCATTGACAGTGGCAGATTGACTGGAAGCACATTGGTTATGATAGAGAAGAGGAGAAAAGACTACAGAAATTTTTTAACTGGAGTTCAAGAGCAGAGATTGGGCACTGAAGGTTAAACTAAAATGGCTAAGCATCCACTCACAAAAATACAGTTCTTTCTGTATTGGCTGGAATGAGCTGAAAATTCTTTATTTGAGACTTACATTAGGTTTAGTTCATCAACTCCTTCCCCAATTCTTGTTGTATTAGACACTTGCTATATGATCTTCTCAATTTCTCTGATCTATTTCAATTTCTTGCTTTTTTCTTTTATATTAAAAATTATGATCACTCATAACTTCTTTGTGAATCTGTTATATTATTTGCATGTAGTTGAATGTCAAGCCCTAGCTTAGTATAAAAAGGATTAAATGGGTCAAAGTTTTAACCCTCTTTTCAAAATGCCAGAATTTCCTAACTAGAGGCTAAGCTGATTATGAATTTTAAGGTTTCAATGTAACTTTTATAAGCTCCTAAATTACAGAAATAGTTGCAAGTGAATTTCAGATCATCAAGCCCAAAGCTAAAGGGGCCATAACTGAATCAGACTGAGGTGTCACTTAATTTCAGAGAAGATTGGCTCTCCAAGCCTGGGATGAGCTAGAGGCATAGAGCAAGAGAAAATCATACCTCCTGTGATGCCCAGTGGAAGGAGAAAGTTGTCGAGAAAGAAGCTGTACAGTCCAAACATTCCTAAGCAGAGAGGAGGAGCCAGAAAAGTGAATATTTCAAATATTTCATCTTTTTGCTTTTTTGCTTTTCACCCTAAATCTCTAAGCTCCTTCCAGATAGCAACAATACCTAAGGGTCTCTCTTGTCTTATAACATTTCACCAATTAGAGTCAGTCAGCATGAAAAAAGCAGAAAGATAAATGAGAAAGAGCAGGAGACTTAGAATTCTAGTGCTTATGATCTTATACAAATCATTTTCCCTACCTGGGCTTGAATTTCTTCATCCGCAAAAAAAAAAGAATTGGGCTAAAAAAGTCTTTAAGATGCATGTTAGTCCCAGTTAATATGAATAATGAATTCTCTGAAGTTGTCCCATTATTCAGTTTCACACTGAATATTTCCACTGGACTAGAATCAATTACCATATTTCATATAGTTATAACTTGAAAAAGTGTAAATTCAAATATATGCAAGCATTTCAGGGGCTTCATTATTCACATTAATAAGGACTGAACTGTATCTTATCAGGGTTCTTAACCTTTTGGATGCTTTTGGAAGTCTGGTAATGCCAATGGAATAGTATCTTTAAATTAGGAAAAAATAGATGGGAACAAAAAGGATATCAATTATTTTGGAGCACAACTGCCAAAATATTAAAAAGATAAGTTCATGATTCCAGTTTAAGGGACTTATAGTATGGAGGCAACAACAGAACTACCAGGGGCTTGTTACATGCACCTGATTGCAACAAAGCATCAACTTTTTAAAAAATAATAACAGTCCTCTGATTTATTTGCATAGCACAATGTCATCTTAATTCTATATTGTCTAGATAACTTCCTACTCTTGTCAGTTGTCTTACTGATTTAGAGCTGGAAGAGATCATAGAAAACATCTAATATAAATTCCTTAATTTAAAAGTGAGAAAATCAAAACTCAGAGAAGTTAAATGACTTCCTCAAAGTCACACAGGTGACTCTGACCAACCAAGGACTTGAACCCTCATCCTATGACTCCAAATAAAAATTCTTTCTATGGCATCATACTCTCAAAAGAAAACAAATATTATACTATGAAAAAATTATTTAATATGTCCAACAAATTTTATGGGCAGCAATTACCTGTTATTTATATAAAAAGGATCTTTATAATAATCAGGCACTTTAAATATATTTCCTCATTTTATCCTCATGATAGTCCTATGAGATAGGTAGTACAAGTATCATTAATTCCACTTTACAGATGAGGAGCCAGAAATTCAGGGATATCCAGTAACTTGCACAGAGTCATAAATAAAAGTTAGAACTCTAAGTCAGATCTTCTTGTCCTTTTCTATTAGGAGAATCAGCTTCAACAACTCAATTCAATTGAAAAGGCATTTATCAATGCCTGTTATATGTAAGGCATTGTGCTATTCTTGGGAAATAGAAAGCAATAATGAAAAACAGTACCACTTTCAAATAGCTTTTGACCAGGTAAATATACAACATTTGTTTAGATTCATGTGTAAGACATTGAGAAAGGGAAAAGTATTAAAAAGAAAGGGAATAGATAAAGGTTTCTTTTAGGAGGTGATATCAGAAATGAGTCTTGAAGGTAGCTAAGGATTCTAAGAGACAGCAAACTCATGAATTAACGATTGTTGGAGATGTTCTGTGCCATTTCCCCTAGCTATTAACCTGTATAATCAAAATTCAAGTGTGTCTAAACATGGTGGAACAAAGCAAGCTTACCTTTTAGAGAATTTTTCAAATGCAGGTAATGACAAGTCTTATTTTTACAGGATTTTTAAGTATTTGGGGATTGATTCCCTTAAGTTGCTAAGTGTGCTTCCTTAGAAATCAAATACACATTACAGCATTAACAAAGAAAGACATACTTGCTATATTTTGAAGTGTTAATTATGGTTCCCAAAATCATCCTTACATCTCTATGATTTCCCAAGGGATCAATTTATTCTGTTTGTTTCAATAGCAGAAAAAATAGCTATATCTTCTCCCATGTTACTGTACTTGGAAATCCATATTTTTTTCACTCTGGTTAAACTTGTGACAGCAAAGTAGAGACCTATAGAAATAATAATAATGGATAGGAGTAACCATAGGAGCAGCAACAGCAGTAATGGTGGTTGGGGTGGTGAAGATGAGTGTTGGACTTGGAGTCAGGAAGATCTGAATTCAAATGTTGTCTCAGACACTTACTTGCTATAACCATGAGTTTGCCTTAGTCTCATTTATAAAATAAGATTTATGATAGCACCTACCTTGCAGAGTTATTGTCAGAATCAAATGAGATGAAAATAATAATAAAGTGCTTGGCACATAGTAAGAGGTAAATGAATATTAGATGGTAGTAATAGATGTAGTAGAAGTAGTAGCGGTAGTAATAGCAGAGTAATAGTAATTGTAGGAGTACTGTAGTAGTAGTAATATAGTAGTAGGAGCAGCAGCAGCAGCAGTAGTAATGGTAGCTGTAGCAGTGAGAATAGCAGCAGTAGCAGTAAACAGAAGAAGTAGTAATAATAGTAAGTTTGGAAGTGCTTTTATATGTTAATTCATTTGATAAAGCAACACTATGAGAAGGTTCTATTATTTTTTCAAATTATATGCAAAGATAATTTTCAATATTCATTTTTGGAAAGTTTTCTCTTTCCACCCTTCCCTCCCCCTACTAGAATAGAAAGAAATCAAATACAGGATATACAATCATGTTACATATATTTCCAATTTAGATGTACTGTGAAGGAAGAGTCAGAACAAAAAGGGGGAGAACCATGAGAAGGAAAAAGAAAAATAATTGCAAAGGTGAAAATAGAATACTTTCAGATTCCATAGTACTTTCTATGGTTGTAGATGGCACTTTCCATGGAAGGTCTTCTGGAAATATCTTTCCTCACAGTATTGCTGAGAAAAGCTTATAGTCTAATCAGAACTGATCATAAAACAGTGTTATTGTGAAGGTGTTCAATGTTCTCCTAGTTCTCATTTCACTTACATCAGTTCATGAAAAATCTTTTCAGTTATTTCTGAAATCTGCCTACACATCATTTCTTATAGAGCAATAATATTTCATTGTATTTATTTGTATTCATTGTATTCATTCATTCACAACTTGTTCAACCATTCCTCAACTGATGGATATACCTTCAATTTACAATTCTTTGCCACCACAAAAAATAAAGCTGTTTTGAAAATTCTTGTACATGGGATCCTTTCCCCTTTGTTATGATCTCTTTGGGATACTGACCTATAAGTGATATTGCTGAATCATGAAGTATGTCCAGTTTTATTGATTTTGTGTACAGTTTCAAATTGCTTACCAGCATGTTTGGATCAGTTCTCAACTCTACCAAAAGTGTATTATTGTCCCAGGTTTCCCACATTTCCTCCAACATTTATCATTTCTCTTTTCTGTCATATTAACCAATCTGATAAGTGTGAGGAGATATCTCAGAATTGTTTTAATTTGCATTTCTCTAATAGTGACAGTGCATTTTTTTCCTCATGATTATAGATGGCTTTAATTTCTTCATCTGATAAATTGCCTATTCATATCTTTGGCCACTTAACAACTGGGGAATGTTTCTTATAAATTTGACACAGTTCTCTCTATATTTTAAAAAAGAAGTCTTTATTAGAAACACTGCATGTAAAAATTGATTCCCAGAATTCTTCTTTTCTTCTAATCTTGGTTTTTGGTTTTGTTTATGCAAAAACTTTTCAATTTAATATAATCAAAATTATCCATTTTGAATTTCATAATGATCTTCTCATAAATTCTCCTCTCCATGGATCTGACAGGCAAATGATTTCTTGCTCTTCTAATTGAGATATGGTATTAACCTTTATATCTAATTCATGTACCAATTTTGACCTTTGTATGAGATCTTTGTCTATACTTAGGTTCTGCCATGCTATTTTACAATTTTGCCCAGCAGTTTTTTGTCAGATAACGAATTCTTATCCCAGAAGCTGAAGTGTTTGGGTTTATCAAACCTATTTACTACTGGGTCTTTTGAACTTCACTGATTCCACTGATCCACCACTCTATTTCTTAGTCAATTCAAAATAGTTTTGACATCTTTGCTTTATAATATAGTTTTAGATCTAGTACTGCTAGGTTACCCTCCTTTGAATTTGTTTTTCATTGGTTCCCTTGATAACCTTTATTTTTTGTTCTTTTAAATAAATTTTGTTATTTTTTCTAGCTCTAAAAATAATTTTTAGATAGTTTTATTATTAAGGTACTGAATAAGTAGAATAATTTAGATAAAATTGTCATTTTTATTAAACTAACTCAGTTTACTCTTGAGTAACTGATATTTTCCCATTTGTTTAGATCTGACTTTATTTGTGTGAAAAGTGTTTTGTAATTATATTCACATAGTACTTGGGTTTGTCTTGGCAGGTTGATTCCCAAATAGTTTACGTTGTTTTGTTGTAAAAGCAAATATAATCCCACACACACACACACACACACAAAGAGAGAGAGAGAAACCTAAAGAAAAATGAAGGGAGAGAAAAAAACGTGATTCCATCTGTATTCAGATACCACCAGCTCTTGTCTTTGGAATGGTTGGCATTCTTTTTTTTTTTTTAGTTTTTTGCAAGGCAAACAGGGTTAAGTGGCTTGCCCAAGGCCACATGGCTAGGTAATTATGAAGTGTCTGAGACTGGATTTGAACCCAGGTACTCCTGACTCCAGGGCCTGTGCTTTATCCACTATGCAACTTAGCCACCCTGGTTGGCATTCTTTATCATAAATCTGTCAGAGAAATTGCTCTCTGAAGAAAATAATTCCTTCAAATGTAGAATGGAGCTAAGGGAAGCTGATGATTTTGTGAGAAATCAAGAAACAATAAAACAAAACCAAAAGAATGAAAAACTAGAAGAAAATTTGAAATATCTCATTGAAAAAACAACTGACCTGAAAAACAGTTCCAGAAGAGATAGTTTAAAAATTACTGGGTTACCTGAAAGTCATGACCAGGAAAAGAGAGTACACTTCATTTTTCAAGAAATTTTCCAGGGAAATTTCCCTGATATCCTAGAAGCAGAGGATAAAATGGAAATTGAGGGAATCCACAACATTGTTTTTCCACAGTTGCTATTGCTAGTTGTATTTCCCTCCATCCTATTCCTTCCCACCACCATTTATTCTCTTCTCTCTCTCTCCTTCCACCTATTCCTTCCTCAAAAATCTGTTGTCTCTGACTACTCTTTCCCAAGAACCTCCCTCTCTTCTATCACCTATATACCCCCTCCTCCCCTATCTCATCCCTTTTATATCCTATTTTCCTCAAGGGTAAGAAATTTCTATACCCAATTGAGTGGATTTTTTTATTAAAGATTTTATTTATTTTGAGTTTTACAATTTCCCCCCAATCTTATTTCCCTCCCCCCCACACCCCAATTTGTCAGTCCTTACATTGTTTCCATGGTATACATTGATCCAAATTGAGTGTGATGAGAGAGAAATCATATCCTTAAGGAATAAACATAAAGCATAAGAGATAGCAAGATCAGACAATAAGATATCAGGTTTTTTCCTAAATTAAATGTAATAGTCCTTGGTCTTTGTTCAAACTCCACAGCTGTTTCTCTACATACAAATGGAATTCTCCATTGCAGAAAGTCCCAAATTGTCCCTGATTGGTGCACTGATGGAATGAGTGAGTCCATCAAAGTTGATCATCACCCCCATGTTGCTTTTAGGATGTACGGTGTTTCTCTGGTTCTACTCATCTCACTCAGCATCAGTTCATGCAAATCCCTCCAGGCTTCCCTGAATTCCCATCCCTCTTGGTTTCTAATAGAATAATAGTGTTCCATGACATACATATACCACACTTTGCTAAGCCATTCCCCAATTGATTTCCAATTCTTTGCCACCACAAGCAGGACTGCTATAAATATTTTTGTACAAGTGATGCTTTTACCCTTTTTCATCATCTCTTCAGGGTATAGACCCAGTAGTGGTATTGCTGGATCAAAGGGTATGCACATTTTTGTTGCCCTTTGGGCAAAGTTCAAAGTTTCTCTCCAGAAAGGTTGGATGAGTTCACAGGTCCACCAACAATGTAATTGTGTCCCAGATTTCCCACAACCCTTCCAACAATGATCATTATCCTTTCTGGTCATGTTGGCCAGTCTGAGAGGTGTGAGCTGGTACCTCAGAGAAGTTTTAATTTGCATTTCAATTGAGTGGAGTTTTACAAGGCAATGGGGTTAAGTGACTTGCCCAAGGTCACATCTAATTTGAGTATTAAGTGTCTGACACCAGGGCCAGGGTCAGGGCTCTATCCACTGTATTACTTAGCTGCCCAGAGGGTATATGTTATTTCCTCTCTGAGCCACTTCTGATGAAAGTGATGGCTCACTCATTCCCCCTCACCTTCCCCCTTCCATTTTGTTGCAAAAGCTTGTTCTTGCCTCTTTTATGTGAAATAACGTAGCCCATTCTGTCTCCTTTCCCTTTCTCCCGGTATTCCTTTTTCTTCTATTAACTCCATCTTTTTAATATGTTATGCTTTCATATTCAGTTCCCTCCTATACATTGTCTAGATATACTCCTTCAAACTGTCCTAATAAATGAGAAAGCTCACATGAGTTATCAATATCATCTTACCATTCAGAAACACAAGCAATTCTACATTATTTAATCTCTCATAATTTGCCCTTCCTGTCTACCCCTTCTATGTTTCACCTGAGTTGAACTTTCTGTTCAGCTCTGATCATTTCAACAGGAAAGTTTCAAAGTCCTCTATTTCCTTGAATTTCCATCCTTTTCCCCTAAAAGAGTATGTTCACTTTTGCTGGGTAATTGATTCTCGGTTGTAATTTTGCCTTTCAGAATATCATATTCCAAGTCCTATGAGCCTTTAATGAAGACAATGCTAAATCCTGTGTAGTTTCACAATATGTGAATTATTTCTTTCTGGATGCTTGTAATATTTTCTTCTTGACTTGGGAGTTCTGGAATTTGACCGTAACATTCCTAGGATCCTTGTTTTGGGATCTCTTTCAAGAAGTGATTGGTGGATTGCCTCAATTTCCATTTTACCCTCTGCTTCTAGATTTTCAGGGTAATTTTCGTAGAAAATATCTTGAAAAATTATGGCTAGTCTCTTTTCCCAGTCATGACTCTCAGGTAACCCAAAAAATTTTAAATTATCTCTCCTGAATTTGTTTTCTAGGTCAATTGCTTTTCCAATGAGATATTTCACATTTTCTTCTAGTTTTTCATTCTTTTGGCTTTGTTTTGTTTCTTGCTTTCTTACAGTCATCAGCTTCCCTTAGCTCCATTCTCTATTTGAAAGAATTATTTTCTTCAGCAGCTTTTGTATCTCCTTTTCCATCTAGCCAATTCTGCTTTTTTAAAGGCATTCTTCTCATTGACCTTTTGGCTTTTTCCATTTGACCTAAATGTTTTTGGGGGTGGGGCAACGCAATGGGATTAAGTGACTTGCCCAAGGTCACACAGCTAGGTTATTATTAAGTGTCTGAGGCCAGGTTTGAACTCAGGTCCTCCTAATATCTGGGTGGTGCTCTTTCCAATATACCACCTAGCTGCCCCTTAAACTGGTTTATGATGTTATTTTCTTCAGTCATTTTTGTATCACCTTCACCAAACTGCTGACGTGGTTTTCATGATTTTCCTGACTCACTCTCATTTCTGTTGCAAAGTTTTTCCTCTTACCTGATTTTCAAAATCTTTTTTGAGCTCTTGCATAGCCTGAGATTCATTCATATTTTTCTTGGAGGTCTTGGATACAGAAGCTTTGACTTTATTATCTTCTGAGTGTGTAATTTGATCTTCCATGGGACTAAAGTAATTCTCTATGGTCAGATTGTTTTTATTCTATTGTATGCTCATTTCATCAGCCTATTGTTGATTTTAAATCTTTGCTAACGTAGGGGATCAGTTTCCAGAGGGGAGGACACACTTTACCAAGCTTTTGAGAGATTTGCAGCTGTTTTCAGGGAAACCACCCAGGGACCTCAATTCCTTCAAGGTCCTATGAGAGGCTCTGACTGCTCTTCTGGCCTCTCCTGTGCTCTTGTTTGTGACTGACCATAAACACTCCCCTCTGTACCAGTACTTTGAGGAGGGTCCCTGCTCTGCTATGGTAGTAAATTTCTTTTTCCTGAGACTGTGACTTGGATCTGTGTAGGGGCAAAGCAATATTTTTCTTGCTGTTGATTTTATTAATCTGTCCTTTGATTTTTTTTAGGATTTCTAATTTGGTATTTAATTGTGGATTTGTAAATTGTTGTTTTTCTAATTTTGTTTTAGTTGTATGCTCAATTCATTGAGCTCCTCTTACTTTTTTATTTTGATTTTTTAAAATTTATTTTTATTAAAGCTATTATTTGAGTTTTACAATTTCCCCCCCAATCTTACTTCCCTCCCCCCCCCCCGCCATGGAAAGCAATCTGTCAGTCCTTACATTGTTTCCATGTTGTACCTTGATCCAAATTGGTTTGATGAGAAAGAAATCATATCATTAAAGAAGAGTCAAGTAGTCTAAGAGGTAACAAGATCAGACAATAAGATATCTGTTTTTTTCCTAAATTAAAGGGAATAGTCCTTGAACTTTGTTCAAACTCCACAACTCTTTATCTGGATACAGATGGCACTCTCCTTTTCAGACAGCCCAAAATTGTTCCTGATTGTTGCACTGATGGAATGAGCGAGTCCTTCAAGGTTGATCATCACTCCCATGTTGCTGTTAGGGTGTACAGTGTTTTTCTGGTTCTGCTCATCTCACTCAGCATCAGTTCATGCAAATCACTCCAGCCTTCCCTGAAATCCTATGCCTCCTGGTTTCTAATAGTGTTCCATGACATACATATACCAGTTTGCTAAGCCATTCCCCAATTGAAGGAAATTTATTTGATTTCCAATTCTTTGCCACCACAAACAGGGCTGCCATAAATATTTTTGTACAAGCAATGTTTTTACCCTTTTTCATAATCTCTTCAGGATAGAGATGCAATAGTGGTACTGCTGGGTCAAAGGGTATGCACATTTTTGTTGCCCTTTGGATGTAGTTCCAAATAGCTCTTCAGAAGGGTTGGATGAGTTCACAGCTCCACCAACAGTGTAATAATGTCCCAGATTTCCCACAATCCTTCCAACAATGATCATTATCCTTTCTGGTCATATTGGCCAATCTGAGAGGTGTTAGGTGGTACCTCAGAGAATCTTTAATTTGCATTTCTCTAATAAGTAATGATTTGTAGCAATTTTTCATGTGACTATGTAATGCTTTGTTTTCCTCATTTGTAAATTGCCTTTGCATATCCTTTGACCATTTGTCAATTGGGGAATAGCTTTTTGTTTTAAAAATATGACTCAGTTCTCTGTATATTTTAGAAATGAGTCCTTTGTCAGAATCATTAGTTGTAAAGATTGTTTCCCAATTTACTACATTTCTTTTGATCTTGGTTACCGTGGTTTTATCTATGCAAAAGCTTTTTAATTTAATGTAATCAAAATCATCTAATTGGTTTTTTGGTGATGTTCTCCAACTCTTCCTTAGTCACAAACTGCTCCCCTTTCCATAGATCTGATGGGTAAACTAGTCCTTGATCTTCTAATTTGCTTATAGTATTGTTTTTTATGTCTAAATCCTGTAACCATTGGGATCTTATCTTGGTAAAGGGTGTTAGGTGTTGGTCTAATCTAAGTTTCTTCCATACTAACTTCCAATTTTCCCAGCAGTTTTTTATCAAAGAGAGAATTTTTATCCCAATGGCTGGACTCTTTGCGTTTATCAAACAGCAGATTACTATAATCATCTCCTGCTTTTACACCTAGTCTATTCCACTGGTCCACCACTATTTCTTAGCCAATACCAAACAGCTTTGATGACTGATGCTTTATAATATAATTTTAGATCAGGCAGGGCTAAGCCACCTTCTTTTGCACTTTTTTTTAATTAAGCTCCTGGAAATTCTTGATTTTTTATTTCTCCATATGAATTTACTTACAATTTTTCTAACTCATTAAAATAATTTTTTGGAATTTTGATTGGTAGGGCACTAAACAGATAGTTTAGTTTTGGTAGAATTGTCATTTTTATTATATTAACTCTACCTATCCATGAGCAGTTGATATTTGCCCAGTTATTTAAATCTGATTTAATTTGTGTGAGAAGTGTTTTATAATTGTTTTCAAAAAGATTCTGAGTCTGTCTTGGCAAATAGACTCCCAAGTATTTTATATTGTCTGAGGTTACTTTAAATGGGCTTTCTCTTTCTAGCTCTTCCTGCTGTATCTTGCTAGACATATGTAGAAAAGTTGAGGATTTATGAGGGTTTGTTTTATAACCTGCAACTTTGCTAAAATTGCTAATTGATTTTGGTAGTTTTTTGGATAATTTCTTGGGATTCTCTAGGTAGACCATCATGTCATCTGCAAAGAGTGAGAGTTTTGTCTCTTCCTTTCCAATTCTAATTCCTTTTTCTTTTTCTTTTCTAATTGCTGATGCTAACATTTCTAATACAATATTGAATAGTAGTGGTGATAATGGGCACCCTTGTTTCACCCCTGATTTTATTGGGAATGCCTCTAGCCTCTCCCCATTGAATATAATGCTTGTTGATGGTTTCAGATAGATACTGCTAATTATTTTAAGGAAGAGCCCATTTATTCCTACACTCTCTAGTATTTTTAATAGGAATGGATGCTGTATTTTGTCAAAAGCTTTTTAAGAATCTATTGATCTGATCATATGATTTATGATAGGTTTGTTGTTGATATAATTGAGTATACTAACAGTTTTCCTAATATTCAACCAACCCTGCATTCCTGGAATAAATCCTACTTGATCATAATGTATTATCCTAGTGATAACTTGTTGTAATCGTTTTGCTCAGATTTTATTGAAGATTTTTGCATCTATATTCATCAGGGAAATAGGTCTATAATTTTCTTTCTCTGTTTTAACTCTTCCTGGTTTAGGTAACAGTACCATATTGGTTTCATAAAAACAGTTAGGCAGAGTTCCATCTTTCCCTATTTTTCCAAAGAGTTTATATAGAATTGGAACCAATTGTCCCTTAAATGTTGGGTGGAATTCACTTGTGAATCCATTAAGCCCTGGAGATTTTTTCTTAGGGAGTTCAATGATGGCTTCTTGAATTTTTTTTTTTTCTGAGATAGGGTTGTTTAGGCATTTAAGCTCTTCTTCATTTAACCTGGGCCACTTATATTTTTGTAAATATTCATCCATTTCACTTAGATTATCAAATTTATTAGCATAGATTTGGGCAAAATAATTTTGAATTATTACTTTAATTTCCTTCTCATTGGTGGTGAGTTCACCTTTTTCATTTATGATACTAGCAATTTGATTTTCTTCTTTTTTTAAATCAAATTGACAAGAGGTTTATCAATTTTATTGGTTTTTTCATAATACCAACTTTTGGTTTTAATTATTAATTCAATAGGTTTTTGCTTTCACTTTTATTAATTTCTCCTTTAATTTTCAGAATTTTTAATTGGGGATTTTTGATTTGTTCTTTCTCTAATTTTTTTAGTTGCATGTTTAGTTCATTGATTTACTCTTTTTCCAATTTATTCATGTAAGCATTTAGAGCTATAATATATCCCCTGAGAGTCACTTTGAATGAAGTCCATATGTTTTGGTATGTTGTTTCATTATTATCATTATCTAGGATAAAATGGTTAATTCTTTCTATAATTTGTTTTTTGGTCCACTCATTTTTTAAAATGAGGTTATTCAGTTTCCAATTAGTTCTGGGTCTATATCTCCTTGGCCCAATATTGCATATGACTTTTATTGCATTGTGATCTGAGAAAGATGTATTCACTATTTCTGCCTTTCTGCAGTTGATCATTAGGTTTTTATATCCTAATACATGATCAATTTTTGTATAAGTTCCATGTACTGCAGAGAAAAAGGTATATTCCTTTCTAACCCCATTCAGTTTCCTCCATAAGTCTACCATATCTAATTTTTCTAACAATCTATTTACCTCCTTAACTTCTTTCTTTTTTTTTTTATGATTCGATTTATCTAGATCTGAGAGAGGGAGGTCGAGGTCTCCCACTAGTAGAGTTTTGCTGTCTATGTCTTCCTGTAGTTCTTTCAGCTTCTCCTCTAAGAATTTGGGTGCTGTCCCAATGGGTGCATATATATTCAGTATTGAAATAACTTCATTGTCTATGGTACCTTTTAGGAGGATAAAGTTTCCTACCTTATCTCTTTTAACGCTATCTATTTTTGCTGCGGCTTTGTCTGAGATAAGGATTGCTCCCCCTGCTTTTTTTACTTCAGCTGAAGCAAAATATATTTTGCTCCAACCTTTTACCTTTACTCTATATGTATCTCTCTGCTTCAAATGAGTTTCTTGTAAGCAGCATATTGTAGGATTCTGGTTTTTAATCCCCTCTGCTATTTGCTTACATTTTAAGGGAGAGTTCATCACATTCACATTCAAAGTTATGATTACTAATTTTTTATTGCCCTCTGTGCTATCTTTCCTCTGTTTGTATTTTCCCCCTTTCTCCCCCTTTCTCCATATTTCCCAGTATTTTGTTTCTGAAAACTGCTCCCTCCAGTGTGTTTGCCCTCTTATATCACCCCTCCCCTTTCTTTCCCCTTTCCCTTTTTCCCTTTGCCCTTCCCTTCCTTTTGTTATTTCCTCTTTCCCCCCACTCCCCTTCCCTTTCTCTGTCCTCCCTCCCCTTTCCCCCTTTTAATACTTGAAAGGTTAGCTGTTTTATAAGTTAACTGAGTATGTGTAAGTTGACTTTAAGCCAAGTCTGATGAGAAGAAGATTCAGGTTTTTCTCATCTGCTCCCTTCTTCCCCTCTATTACCATAGGTTTTTTTGTACCTCTTAGTGTAATGAGATTTACCCCATTCAATCCCCTCCCTCCTCCAGTCTCTTTCCTGTCCCCCTTTTTAAGGAGGTAGTGTTTTTTAGATCATTCTAAGTCATAGAAATTTCTGAGTGTCTGTCACTTCTAGTTTAGTATATTCTATTGAATAGAGTTAAAATTCTTGAGTTATTAGAGTCTTTCTCCCAAATGGGGTTAAAGCCAGTTACATCTTTTTAGATAGCAGTCTCATGGATAGGTCATGAATGTCCATCATTTCTGGCTAGGTATATTCTCTCTGTTAGAGTTACAGTTCTCAAGATTTATGAGAATCTTTTTCAGTTTCAACTTACTGGATAGCAGGTTTTTTTTTCTTTTACTGCCCCCCCCTTTTTTTTACCTTTTCATGTGTCTTTTGAAGCTCCTGTTTGATGTCCAAATTTTCTATTTAGCTCTGGTCTTTTCATCAGGAATTATTGGAATTCTTCCATTTCGTTAAATCTCCATCTTTTTCCCTGGAAGAGAAGGCTCAGCTTTGCAGGAAAATAGATTCTTGGCTGCATTCCAAGCTCCCTTGCTCTTCAAAATATCTCCTTCCAGGCCCTTCGACCCCTTAATGTTGATGCAGTCAGGTCCTGCGTGATGCTTACTGTGGCTCCTTGATATTTAAATTGTTTCTTTCTGGCTGCTTGTAGGATTTTCTTTTATCTGATAGTTCTGGAATTTGGCCACAACATTTCTTGGTGTTTTCATTTTAGGATCTTTTTCTGGAGGAGAATCTATGTATTCTTTCAATAACTACTTTGCCTTCCGATTCCATGATATCAGGGCAATTTTCCATCACTAGGTCCTATAATATTAAATCCAAGCTTTTTTTTTTCTCTTTAATGTTTTCAGGAAGTCCTATAATTTTCAGGTTGTCCCTCCTTGATCTATTCTTGGGGTCAGTGGTTTTGTTGATGAAGTATTTTACATTTTCTTCTATTTTTTCTATTTTTTTATATTTGTTTAACTGACTCTTTCTGTCTCCATGGTGTCATTAGTTTCTGTAGACTCCATTCTTTTTTTGGGTGGGGGAGGAATTTTATTCATTAACCTTTTGCAACTCCTTTTCCAATTGGTCAATTCTACTTTTGAAAGAGCTTTCCATTTGACCAATTGAGGTTTTTGAGAGAATTATTTTCTTTTTTCATTTGCCCAATTGAGCATCTCAGAGAATTATTCTCAATTTGTATTTGTCCAATTGAGGATCTGAGAGATTTATTCTCCTTTTATATTTGTCCAATTGTACTTTCTAAGAATTTGTTTTCTTGTTGCAAGGAATTAATTGTCTCTCCCGAATTTTTAAGCTCCTTCCTTATTTCTTCAAGGAAGTCTTTCTGTGCTGAAGACCAGATCGTATTCTCCTCAGAGGTTCTAGGTCTTTCTGAGTTAGGGTTTTTCCTTTCCAAGAAATTTTCTATGGATCCACCTTTCTGCTGCCCCTTCTTCATTTTGCTATGACCTTGAGTTGGTGAGGGGCTGGTTCACAGGGGCTTGAGATTGCTAAAAGCTTTACCCACTGAATGCAATTTCTTTGGCTGGCCAGTAGGAGATGTTGGTTGCTTTCTCTGGAGTGTCTGTGACCTTGATTGAGGCCTTCTCCCTTTGCTTGAAGGGAGGAGTTGGAGCTATTGAATTCTTTTGCCTTCAATCAATGGTGCTCTTTACCCTGGCCTGAGGTCATTTGACAGCTGGGCTGGTTCTTCTGCTCACACACCTGGGACTGAGGCAGAATTAGTTTGCAATTGTTCAGGGACAGGTCTGAGCTGTAATGGGACTCTGAGTTCCTCAGACCAGAGGAGCCCAGGGATGGTGTCTGCAGCTCTCCTGCACTGGAACTCTCCCTCTAGCCCTGTCCACAAGCTCCATGGAGACAGTACCAACACCAGTGCCTCTACTCCCTAGTTGACTCAAGCCCCTGCCATCTAGCCCCGCTGCTGATCCAGCAGGTCTGGCTCTCAGGCCCTCAGACTCCTGTTCCAATTCAGCTGTTAATCTGGTTGATCCAGGGCTGATCCTCCCTCTGAGCCCAGACTCACCCACCCGAATTGGCCAATGCTGCTGCCAGAGACAAATCCTGAGATAGATGTTCCTTCTCCTGGCTTTTCTTTCTGGGTTTTGTGGGTCAGATTTCTTTTAAGAGACTTGTTTCATATGATAGATGGAGAAAGATCAGGAGACTTTAGAACTATGCCTGTCTTCTCTCTGCCATCTTGGCCAGAAGTCCTCTCGAGCTCCTCTTTCTCTATATTATTCATGTATACATTGAGAGAAATAAAATTTCCCCAAAGAACTGCTTTTACTGCATCTTCTAAGTTTTGGTATGTTGTCTCATTATTGTCTTTTCTTGGATAAAATTATTGGTTCGTCCTATGATTTGTTGTTTGACTCACTCATTCTTTAGGATAAGGTTATTTAGTTTCCATTTAATTTTTAATCTATCTTCCCATGCCTTTTATTATATGCAATTTTTATTGCACTATGATCTGAGAAAGATGCATTTAATATTTAATAATGCTTTTCTGCATTTGATTGTGAGATTTTTATGCCCTAATACAATGTCAATTTTTGTGTAGGTTCCACATGCTACTGAGAAAGAGATTTATTCCTTTCTATCTCCATGCAAATTTCTTCAGAGGTCTATAATATCTCACTTCTCTAACATTCTGTTCATTTCCTTCACTTCTTTCTTGTTTTTCTATTTTCTAGTTTATTTCATAACTCACTTAACTTATCCTTTAAGAATCTTGATACTATACCACCTGGTATAGAGTGTAGGGTATGTTCAAAGAAGACTAGTACCTCTTGTATGCTGAATCTTTTTCAAGGCTTTTGCCCACCTTTGGTGTCCATCTGAGCCACCTAACTCTCATCTGTGGTTCCAAGAAGCTGTAGCATGCACAGTAGCCATACCCCAGTAAACTGTTTTGGTGGGCTAAACTTGAGAGTTATTGAGGGAGCCTCAAACTCATTGGTGAGTTGAAGGGAGTGATGTCTACCCCAAGCATCTGAAATATTTCTCTAGTGGGATGGGTGGATGCAAACACTCTATTTCAATGGCCATGAAATCAGCTAAAGCAAGTGCTTAGAGCTTGATTAGACATCGTAGATACCAAGGTCATCCACTGCAAGGAGAATCATCACTGGTTGTCTTGACTCTGTCTTACCACCAGATCATGATGATTTTGGAAGAGAGAGTGAAGCAGATAGCTTCATGTAGCTCTGTCAAACTTTAATCCAGTTTATGCACAGATTAAAAGACAATACCCATATGTCTTCACCATCCCTATCTCAAAGTCCTGTGGAAACAGGCAAGTGAAGAAAAAAGCAGGTGCAGATACACTGGGAGTGTAATCACAACCCTGCACACAGGCAGCCCAGGGTATAAGATCATTTCCCCTCTGGTATGAGGAAGGAGCCAGATAGGGTGCCCTAAAAATTGTCTGATTACCCAGTTCTAACTTGATTATCAGGGCAGGCAGGGATCCACAGTGTGTTTGAGACACAAAAACATCTAGAAAACCTTCTTCAAAGATGATTCTATTCACTGTTGGAGCATGGCATGTGCACCCACTCATAGACAACACAAGATCCAATAGACCTGAAAGAAAAACATTTCTCGTTGCAAGAGAACTCAGCAGGTATCATATCCACATAGCAGCGCAAGTGAAACAAGGCTAGAAAATGAAGGCTAGCTTACTGAAGTCAGAGCTAGATACACATTTTTTTTTCTGGAGTGGTCACAGAGAAGAGGATCACCATGAAGCTGGGGTGGGTTTTGCAATCAAAACTAATCTAGTCAACAAGCTTGAATGCCTGCCAAAAGGACTGAATGATAGGCTCATGACAATGAGATTTCCACTTCCAGGAAAATGCCATGTCACCATCATCACCACTATGAACCCTGATAAAGTCAAAGGAAAATTTTATGAAGTCATAGAAACCTTTATTATCAATGTACCAAAAAGAGGACTTTAATGCTATTTCTGGGTGACTTCAATGCTTGACTAGACTGAGACTACCAGACTTGGCAAGGAGTCATTGGGAGGAATGGAGTTGGAAATAGCAACAACAATGGTCACTTACTACTGGAGACTTATACATCTCATGACATCACAAACACTGTCGTCCATTTCTCTAAATCAAATAAAACTTCCTAGATGCACTTTCATAGCAGACATTGCCATCTAATGGACAATGTGATTGTAAGGAGAAGAGACAGACAGGATGTGAGATTAACAAAGGCAATGTATAATGTGTAGTGCTGTACCAATCACAGACTCATGCTCTCCAAATTAAAATTCACATTCAACTGAAGTAACAGCCCTAAGGCAAAATGACTACTAGAGGAAATAATGTGAAGTGATTAGAGTGTCTCTCTGAGAAGGAACAGTTTGTTGCTAACTTGGAGGGAAAACTGAGCCAACACACAGTTGTCAACAGTGGAACAGAAAAATAATGAGTGACTTTTAGAGACAAGGTGTACAGCAAAGTATTTGCTCATCTGGGCCAGATCATTTGCAAACATCAAGACTGGTTTGAGGAAAATGATGGGGAAATACAGAAGTTGCTAAATGAAAAATGAAGACTCTACCTGGTTTACCAGCAGGATGGTTTATTCATTTCTAAGAAGGCAGCATTTAATTCCATCAAAAGTAACATATAAGAAAAACTTAGAGAGAGATGCAGGACTCTTGGCTCAATGAGAAGGCAGATGAAATTCAGTTTTATGGAGACTGTAACAATTCAAAGTACTGTTATGATGTCCTGAAGACTATGGACCAAAGACCTATGGTGAATCTCAACTACTCAGTGTTGATGGAGTCACATTGATTCGTTAACAAGGACATGATCATAGAGAGATGGGCTGAATATTTCCATAGTGTTCTTTTTTTTGCATTTTTTACAATTTTTCCCCTAATCTTGCTTCCCTTCCCCCACCCCCACAGAAGGCAGCCTGCTAATCTTTATATTGTTTCCATGGTATACATTTATCTAAGTTGAATGTGAAGAGAGAGAAATCATATCCCTAAGGAAGAAAAATAAGGTATTGTGCCTGATTGTTGCACTAATGGAATGAGCAAGTCCATCCAGGTTGTTCATCACCCCCTTGTTGCTGTCAGGGTGCACAATGTTCCTCTGGTTCTGCTCAATTCACCCAGCATCAGTCCATGCAAATCTTTTCAGGCTTCCCTGAATTCCCATCCCTCCTGGCTTCTAATAGAATAATATGTTCCATCCCATACATATACCACATTTTTGTTAAGCCATTCCCCAATTGAAGGACATTTACATTAATTTCCAATTCTTTGCCACCACAAACAGAGCTGCTATGAATATTTTTGTACAAATGATGTTTTTTTAATATATTACTAAAATATTCTTGTGTAAGAGTAAGCATAATACCCCCTCCCCCCAAGAAATATAGATCCTCATGAGAAATAAAGTAAAGGAAAGGGGAAAAATGTGTTTTAGTCTGTGTTCTGATACCATCAGCTCTGTCTTGGGTGAATCACATTCTTTATGATAAGTCCATCAGAAGTTACTTCCATATTTTTGCACTGTTGCAGTTGCTGATTGTAATTCCCTCCATCCATTCCACCCCACTATCATATATTATATTTTCTCTCTCCTTTCACTCTGTCCCTATTCCAAAATGTGCTGTAGGATGACTGAGTAGCACAGTGGACTGATTACCAGCCCTGGGGCCAAAGGCCCCACATACCACCCTGAGACCCAGCAACCACCCAGCTCCATGGTCCCAGACAAGCCACCTAATCCCAGCCCCTTGAAAGAAGTAAAAAAAGAAAATGTGTTATATCTGACTATTCTCTCCTATGAGCTACCCTCTCCTCTATCACCCACATCACCCCCCTTCCCCCTTTCCCCCTTCTTTCCTTTTTATTCTAGATGTCTATACCCTATTGAGTGTGTATACTGTTTCCTCTCAGAGCCATTTCTGATGGGAGTGAAGGTTCCCTCATTCCCCCTCACCTTCCCACATTCCATATCATTGCAAAAGCTCATTGTAAAAAAAAATTTAATTTAATTTAAAAAATGTCTTTTATACGAAATATCTTAGCCTATTCCATTTCTCCTTTCTCTTGTTACCAGTGCATTTCCCTTTTGGCCATTAACTCCATTTTTACAAAACAATATAATATATCTTTGGATTCAGCTTTCTCCTGTGCTTCATCTATAAAGGCTCCTTCTACCTGCTCTATTAAATGAGAAGTTTCATATGAGCATTATGTTCAGCTCTGGTCATTTCAACAAGAACATTTGAAATTCCCCTGGTTCATTGAAAGTCCATTTTTTTCCCTGGAAAAGGATGTTCAGTTTTTCTGGGTAGTTGATTCTTGCTTGCATTGCAAGTTCTTTTGCCTTCCAGAATATTATATTTCAAGATCTATGAGCTCTTAATGTAGTTGCTGCTAAATCCTGTGTGATCCTGACTGCAGCTCCTCGATATTTGAATTGCTTCCTTTTGGCTGCTTGTAGTATTTTTTCTTTTGACTTGGGAGTTCTGGAACTTGGCTATAATCAAAATCATCTAGTTTGTTTTTAATGATGTTCTCCATCTCTTCTTGGTCATAAACTACTTTCCTTTCCATAGATATGACAGGAAAACTATCCCTTGGTCTCCTAGTTTGCTTAGAATATTATTTTTTAAGTCTAAATCCTATATCCATTTTGATCTTATCTTGGTATAGAGTGTGAGATGTTGGTCTAATCCCGAGCTTCTGACATACTAATTTCCTATTTTCCCAACAATTTTTAATTAAAGAGAGAGTTCTTACCCCCAAAACTGGGCTCTTTGGATTTATCAAACAGAAGATTACTATAATAATTTCTTACTGTCTCCTTTGTACCTAGGATATTACACTGATCCACCACTATTTCTTAAACAGTACCAAATAATTTTGAAAACTGATGATTTATAATATAATTTAAGATCTGGTAAGGCTAAGCCACCTTCTTTTGCACTTTTTTTTCCATTAAATTCCTTGATATTCTTGACTTTTTTGTTTCTCCATATGAATTTAGTTACAATTTTTCCCCTAGCTCATTAAAATAATCTTTTCCAAAGTTTGATTGGTAAGGCACTAAATAAGTAGCTTAATTTAGGTAGAATTATCATTTTTTATTATATTAGCATGGTCTATCCATGAGCAGTTGATATTTGCCCAGTTATTTAAATCTGATTTTGTTTGTGTGAAAAGTGTTTTATAGTGGTTTTCATAGAGTCTCTGAGTCAGCCTTGGCAGGTAGATTCCCAAGTATTTTATATTATCTAGCATTGCTTTAAATGGTATTTCTCTTTCTAGCTCTTGCTGCTCTATCTTGCTAGGAATATATAGAAATTCTGAGAATTTATGTAGGTTTATTTTATATTCTGTGACTTTACTGAAGTTGCTAATTGTGTCCAGTAGGTATTTAGATGATTTTTTAAGGATTCTTTAGGTATATCATCATGTCATCTACAAAGAGTGAGAGTTCTGTTACTTCCTTCCCAATTCTAATTCCTTCAATTTCTTTCTCTTCTCTCATTGCTGAAGCTAACATTTCTAATACTGTATAGAATAGTAGTGGTGATAATGGGTATCCTTGTTTCACCCTGATCTTATTGGAAATGCCTCTCTCTAGCTTATCCCTATTGCATATAATACTTGTTGTTGGTTTCAGATAGATACTGCTTATTATTCTAAGGAACAATTCATTTATTCCTACTCTCTCTAGTGTTTTTAGTAGGAATGGGCACTGTGTTTTGTCAAAGGACTTTTCAGCATCTGTTAGGTTTATTATTGATGTAGTCAATTATACTAACAGTTTTCCTAAAATTGAACCAACCCTGCAATACTGGGATAAATCCTGCTTGGTCATAATGTATTATCCTAGTGATAACTTTCTATAATCACTTTTCTAAGATTTTATTTAAGATTTTTTCATCCATAGTCATTAAGGAAATTCATCTGTAATTTTCTTTTTCTGCTTTGACTCTTCCTGGTTTAGGTATCAGCACCATATTGGTGTCATAGAAGGAGTTAGGCAGAGTTCCATCTTCACCTATTTTCCCCAGCAGTTTATATAGAATTGGAAACAATTGTTCCTTAAATGTTTGGTAGAATTCACTTGTGAATCCATCTGGATCTGGAGATTTTTTTCCTTAGGAAGGTCGATGGCTTATTGAATTTCTTTTTCTGAGATAGGGTTATTTAGGTATTTAATTTCCTCATCATTTAATCTGGGAAACATATTTTTGTAAATGTTCATCCATTTCATTTAGATTATCAAATTTATTGGCATACAATTGGGCAAAATAGTTCTGAATTATTACCTTAATTTCCTCCTCACTTTTTCATTTGTCATACTAGTAATTTGATTTTCTTTTTTTTAAATCAAATTAACAAAAAAGTTGAACAATTTTATTGTTTTATTCATAGACCAACTCTTGGTTTTATTTATTAGTTAAATAGTTTTCTTGCTTTCAAGTTTATTAATTTCTCCTTTAAGTTTTAGAATTTCTAACTTGGTGTTTAATTGGGCGTTTTTAATTTTTTCTTTCTCTAATTTTTTTTAGTTACATGCTTCGTTCATTGATTTTCTCTTTCTGTGTTTTATTCATGTAAGCATTCAAAGATATAATATTTCCCCTAATAACTATCTTGTCTATACCCCATAAGTTTTGGTATGTTGTCTCATTATTGTCATTATCTAGGATGAGATCATTAATTCTATCCATAATCTGTTGTTCCATCCACTCATTCTTTAAAATGTGGTTATTTAGTTTCCAATTAGTTTTAGCTTTATCTCTCCATGGCCCACTATTGAACATGATTTTTATTGCCTTATGATCTGAAAAGGAGGTATTCACTATTTCTGCCTTTCAGCATTTGATTATGAGGTTTTTATGCTCCAGTACATGGTCAATATTTTTGTAAGTGCCATGTACTGCAGGATAAAAAGTATATTCCTTTCTATCCCCTTTCAGTTTTCTCTGAAGGTCTAACATTGTATTTACCTGCTTAACTTTATTCTAGTTTATTTTATGGTTATATTTATCTAAATCTGAGAGTGAGAGGTTGAGGTCTCCTACCAGTAGAGTTTTGCTGTCTATGTCTTCCTATAACTCATTCAGATTCTCTTCTAAGAATTAGGATGCTATACCAATTAGTGCATACATATTTAGTAATGAAATTGCTTTGTTGTCTATGGTATCTTTTAGGAGGGTATAGTTTCATTCCTTATCTCTTTTAATGAGATCTGTTTTTGCAGCTACTTTGTCTGAGATAAGAATTGCTAACCTTGCCTTTTTCACTTCAGCTGAAGCAAAATATATTCTGCTCCAACCTCTAACCTTTTCTCTATATGTATTTCTCTGCTTCACAGGAATTTCTTGTAAGCAGCATATTGTAGGATTGTGGTTTTTAATCCACTCTGCTATTTGCTGATGTTTTATGGGAGAGTTAATCCCATTCACATTCAAATTTATAATTATTAATTCTTTATTGCCCTTCATGCTATCTTCCCTCTGTTTGTATTTTCCCCCTTTTTCACCTTATTCATATTCTCTATTATTTTGCTTCTGAATGCCACCCCTTTCCGAGTTTTTGCCCCCTTGTATCTAACCTCTCCTCTTTCTTTCCCCTTTCCCTTTGCCCCTTCTTCCTTTCCTTCCTTCTGTTAATTCCTCTTTTCCAGCCCCCCTCCCTCTTTCAGCTTTTAATACTTGAGAGGTAAGATAAGTTTGATTGTGTGTATGTTAATTTTTTTTTTTAGGTTTTTGCAAGGCAAGTGGGTTAAGTGGTTTGCCCAAGGCCACACAGCTAGGTAATTATTAAGAGTCTGAGGCCAGATTTGAACTCAGGTACTCCTGACTCCAGGACTGGTGCTCTATCCACTGCTCTACCTAGCAGACCCATTAATCCTTTTTTGAATCAAATCCAATAAGAGTAAGATTCAGGCAGTTCTCACCTTCTCCCTTCTTCCCCTCTATTGCAATAGGTCCTTTTTACCTCTTTATGTAATGTGATTTACCCTATTCAATCTCCTTCATCCTCCTGTGTCTTTACTGTCCCTCCTTTTTAAGGAGATGTTGTTTTTAAATCATTCTATCAGAGTCATGGACAAATCATGAGTGTCTGTTATTTTTGGCTAAGTATATTCTATCTAATAGAGTTACAATTCTCAAGACTTATGAGAATCTTTCTCCTTGGTAGGGATATAGCCAGTTTCAATTGATAGAAATTTATTTTATTTTCTTCCTACTTGCTTCCCCATTATAAAATAAGAGAAAAACACAACTCAGAAGAAATAAGTGTAGTGAAACTAAAGAAATTCCAACATAAGGCATTCCTCCAAAATATATATATTTTAGTCTACACCTCAAATATATCATCACTCTCTATGAGAGACTTACTATTGTTTATCATCAGTGCTCTGGAATTGTGTTTGACTACTGCCTTAATAAGAGTTCTGAAGTTCTGGCCACTTTGCTCAGAACAAACAATAAACAAGCCCCCACCCCACCCCCTCAGGGCAAAGAGTTCACTCAACCAAAAGAGATTAACTCCCTCCCCAGGGCCCAGCCCAGTAGTCAAGGTCAACTCAGACCCTGCTGCTGAGGATCTCACCCCAGAGAAAGCAACCAACCCCCCCCCCCCACACACCACTGGATGGCCCTTGGAATTATTAAGCCAAGTAAACAAAGCCTCTAGGATCCTCAAAAGCAAACCTTTGAGAGCCAGCTCCCCCTACCCCAACACAAGATAAAAAAATGCCAGAGAAAAGAAGGGCCCATAGTGAAATACTTAGAAGAGACGGATACTAACCCAGAGAGATCTAGCACTGCTGAGGAGAATATGAATTGGTCTCCAGCCCAGAAAGACTTCCTTGAAGAAATCAGGAAGGAGTTTAAAAATCAATTGGAGGGGTGGCTAGGTGGCGTAGTGGATAGAGCACTGGCCCTGGAGTCAGGAGTACCTGAGTTCAAATCCGGCCTCAGACACTTAATAATAACCTGGCTGTGTGGCCTTGGGCAAGACACTTCACCCCATTGCTTTGCAGAAAACCAAAAAACCCCCCAAAACCCCCTAAAAATCAATTGGAAAATTTGGGGAAAAAAATTCAAGAGAAAATTAACATCTTGCAACGAGAAAAGAAATCCTTGGAAAAAACAATTGAACAAATACAAAATGAGAATAACTCTCTCAGATCTTCAATTGGGCAAATGCAAAAATGAAATGATTCTCTCAAAACTACACTTGGGTAAATAGAAAAGTCCTTCAGAAAATAGAATGGGCAACTGGAAAAGGAGTTGCAAAAGAAAAAGGAAGAAAAATATTCTCCTCTAAAAAAAAAGAATGGAATTGGCGGAAACTGTTGACTTCATGAGACAACAAGATGGTGTTAAACAAAACCAAAAGACCAAAAAAAAATAGGAAAAAAAATGCAAAACCTCATGACATCAAGAATAGATTGAGAAGGGATTATCTGAAAATTATTGTTCAAGGTTCCTGAGAACACTAAAGAGAAAAAAAAAAGCTTGGACTTAATATTACAGGATTTAGTGATGGAAAATTGCCCTGATATCAATGGAACCAGAGGACAAAATGGTTATTTAAAGAACACATTAGTCCCCTCCAGACAGAGATCCTAAAATGAAAACACCAAGGAATGTTGTGGCCAAATTCCAGGATTATCAGATAAAAGAAAAAATTCTACAAGCAGCCAGAAAGAAACAATCTAAATACCAAGGAGCCACAGTAAGGATTACATAGGACCTAGCTGCAGCAACATTAAGGGATTGAAGGGCCTGGAATGAGATGTTCTGAAGAGCAAGGGAGCTTGGAATGCAGTCAAAAATCCACTACCCAGCAAAGCTGAGCCCTCTTTTCCAGGGAAAAGGATGGATATTTAATGAAATGGGAGACTTACAAGATTTCATGATGAAAAGACCAGAGCTAAATAGAAAATTGGACATCACACAGGAGGCTCAAGAGGCACATAAAAAGGTTTAAAAAAAACCCAAAACCTGCTATACAATAAGATGAAACTAGCTATATATTCACTTGGGAGAAAGAATCTCATAACTCTTGAGAACTGTAACTCTATTAGAGAGAATATACAAAGCCATAAGTGATGGACACTCATAACTTTTCTGTGACTCAGATAGAATGATTTAAAAACAATACCTCCTTAAAAAGGGGGACAGTAAGGAGAAAGGAGGTTGAAGGGAGACTGAATGGGGTAAATCTTATTATATCAGGAGGTACAAAAGACCTATTGTAATTGAGGGGAGGAAGGGAGGAGGTGAGAACCACCTGAATCTTCATCTCATGAGACTTGGCTTAAAGTTAACTTAGACCCACTTAATCAAGTTAAAACACTTATCTTATCTTTCAAGCATTAAAAGTGGAGGGGGGGATGGGGAGGAGGAGAAAAATGGGAACTAACAGAAGGAAGGGAATAAGGGGAAAAGGGAAAGGGGGAAAGGGGAGTGGGGTCAATTTAAGAGGGCAAACACACTGAAGGTGGTGCTATTCAGAAAGAAAACCCTGGAGAATATGGATAAAGGGAAAAGGGGAAAATGCAAACAGAAGAGAGATAGCATGGAGGGCAATAAAGAATTAATAATTATAATTTTGAATGTGAATGGGATGAACTTTCCCTTAAAATGTAATCAAATAGTGGAGTGGATTAAAAACCAGAATCCTACAATATGTTGCTTACAAGAAACTCATTTGAAGCAGAGAGATACATACAGAATAAAGTTAAGGGTTGGAGCAAAATATATTTTGCTTCAGCTGAAGTTAAAAAAGCAGGGGTAGCAATCATTATCTCAGACAAAGCAGCTGCAAAAATAGATAGCCTTAAAAGACATAAGGAAGAAAACCATATCCTCCTAAAGCTACTATAGATAATAAAGTAATTTCAATACTAAATATGTATGCACCCAATGGGACAGCATCCAAATTCTTAGAGGAGAAGTTGAAAAAGCTACAGAAAGACACAGAAAACAAAACTCTACTAGTGGGAGACCTCAACCTTCTGCTCTCAGATTTAGATGAGTCAAATCATAAAATAAACAAAAAAGAAGTTACAGAGGTAAATAGATTGTTAGAAAACCTAGATATGATAGACCTATGTAGGAAATTGAATGGGGTTAGAAAGGAATATAATTTTTTCTGCAGGATATGGTACTTATACAAAAATTGAACATGTACTATGCATAAAAACCTAATAATCAATTGCAGAAAGGCAAAAACATTGAATACATCTTTCTCAGATCACAATGCAATAAAAATCATATGTGATATTGGGCCAGGGAGATATAGACCCAGAACTAATTGGAAATTGAATAAACTCATTTCATTTATTTATTTATTAATTTTATTTTTTATTCTCATTTTGTACAAATGGTTTCTTTTACATTAATAAAATATTCTTGTTTAAGAGTAAATGAAATATCCTGCCCCCCCATAAATATAGACTTGCTTGAGCGATAAAGTAAAGGGGAGAGAAAAAAATTAAAATTAAAAAAATATTAGTAATAATTGTAGGTATGGCCAGGTGGCGCAATGGACAAAGCACCAGCCTTGGAGCCATGAGCACCCAATCCCACATCCAGCCCCAGAGACCCAACAATCACCCAGCCATGTGACATGCAAGCCACCTGATCACCACTTCCCTGTAAAAACCAAAAAGAAAAAAAAAGACCCAAAATAAAATAGTAATAATAGTAGGGGTGGCTGGGTGGTGGATAGAGCATTGGCCCTTGAGCCAGGAGCACCCGGTTCCAAATCTGGCCTCAGACAACCAATGATCACCCTGCTATGCAGCTCCAGGCAGGCCACCCAGTCCCATTTGCCCTGCACCCTCCCCCAAATAATAATAATATAAAATGTGCTTCAGTCTTTGTTCCAACACCAACAACTCTGTCGCTTGTGGATCACATTCTTTATGGTAAGGCCATCACAAAAGTTACTTCCATATTTTTCCAATGTTGCCATTGCTGATCACAACTCCCTCCTTTCTTATTTCTCCACTACCATACACTCTATTTTCTCTCTCCTTTCACTCTGACTCTGCTGTAGGGTCACTGAGTGGCACAGTAGACAAATCCCTGGTCCTGGGGCCAAGAAGCCCCAAGCCCCCATACTACCCCTTAGGCCCAGAATCCACCTGTCCCTATGGTCCTGAACAGGCTCTCTCAATCCCAGCGCCTTGCAAGAAGTAAAAAAGAAAATGTGTTATATCTGACCACTCTCCCCCCCGCCCACGGTCCATCCTCTCCTACTTTATTCACATACCCACCCCTTCCCCCTGCTCCCTCCACTCCTTCTTACTCCAGTTGTCTATAACCCATTGAGTATATATGCTGTTTCCTCTCCTAGCCACCTCTGATGAGAGCAAAGGGACCCTCATTCCCCCTTGCCTCCCCCCTTCCATATCATTGCAATAGCTCATTGTAATAAAGAAAAATCTTATTATATGAAATATCTTGGTCTATTCCCCCTCTCCCTTTTCTTTCTCCCATTACATTTCCCTTTGTTTTCTATTGACTCCATTTTTACACCATATTTTATCTTTGAATTCAGCTTTCTCTTGTGCTTCAACTATAAAAGCTCCCTCTACCTGCTCCATTAACTGCAAAGGTTCATTTGAGTATTATCAGTGTCATTTTTCTATACAGGAATACATGCTGTTCATCATCATTAAGTCCCTCATATTTTCCCCTTCTCCTCCATTTTCTATGCTTCACCTGAGTCCTGTATCTGAAGATCAAACCTTCTGTTCAGCTCTGGCCATTCCAAAAGGAACATTTGAAATTCCCCTGGATCATTGAAAGTTGATCTTTTTCCCTGGAAGAGGACATTCAGCCTTGCTGGGTAGTTCATTCTTGGCTGCATTCTAAGCTCTTTTGCCTTCTGGTATATTGTATTCCAAGCTCTACGAGCTTCTGATGTAGTTGCTGCTAAGTCCTGTGTGATCCTGACTGCAGCTCCACGATATTTGAACTGTGTCCTTCTGGCTGCTTGTAATATTTTCTCTTTGACTTGGGAGTTCTGGACCTTGGCTATAATATTCCTAGGGGTTGGTTTTTTGGGATCTCTTTCTTGGGGGGATTTTGCCCTCTGCCTCTAGAATATCAGGGCAATTTTCCTGTAGTAATTCTTTGAAAATGATGTCAAGACTCTTTTCCTGATCATGACTTTCAGGTATTCCAATAATTTTAAAATTATCTTTGCTAAGTCTGTTTTCTATATCAGTTGTTTATTCAATGAGATATTTCACATTTTCTTCTAATTTTTCATTTTTTTTTTTGGTTTTGAAGTATTGATTCCTGATTTCTGGTAAATTCATCAATCTCCCTGAATTCTATTCTTTGTCTGAAGGATTTGTTAACCTCAAGAGTTTTCTTATCTCTTTTTCCATCTGGCCAAGTTTGCTTTTTGAAGCATTCTTCTCCTCAATAACTTTTTGAACTGTTTTATACATTTGACCTAAGCTGGTTTTTAGCATGCTATTTTCTTCAGCATTTTTTTGGATTTCCTTGACTAAGCTGCTGACTTCATTTTCATGTTTTTCCTGCATCTCTCTCCTTTCTTTTCCCAGTTTTTCTTCCAACTCCCTCATTTGATTTTCAAAGTCTTTTTTGAGGTCTGTCATAGCCTGAGCCCAATTTCTGTTTTTTTGGAGTCTTTAGATGCAGGAGCTTGTGCTTCCTCATCTCCAGACTGAGTATTTTGATCCTTCTTGGGCTCATTTGCAAAATATTTCTCAATGATCTTCCTCTTGTTTCTCTGCTTGCTCATTTTCCCAGTCTGGGCCTGGTTTGGGGGTGCTTCCTGAGCTTTTGGGACACTCCCACAAGGGTCTCAGTGTGTGAGGCTCTGTCCTCTCTCCTGGTCTGTAAATGACCATAAACGTCCCCCACTCTGCCACTGGGCTGAGGTGGAGGGGCCCCCCCTATGGGGGGGCCTAGACTTATATCAGGATCTGAATGTGCTCAGAACCCCAGAGTCCTGTTCCAGGGGCAGAGGACAGAGCTCTGCAGTGTCTCTTCACTCCCCTCCCTCAGCTCAATGGGCTCATGCCCTGGGGGCTCCTGCTTACCAGCTCCTGCTTCTGTTTCCTGGTTTGGGACTGCCTGGGCCACACTGCTGCTTGCTGCTAGCTGTGTGCCCTGAGGGCTGGACTTTAGGTGCTTGCTCTGGCGGGCTTCCCCTCCGACCCCGGGGAGCAGAGCCTTTCTGCTCTTTTCCATGTTACCTGGAGTAGGAGAACTGCCTCTCTGGGTCCCTTTGTGGTTTCTGTCTCTCAAAAGTTTAGTTAGAGTCTTTAGTTTAGAAGTTTTATCAGAGGGTAGCTAAGAGTCAATCCTTTCTTGTAGCCATCTTAGCTCCACCCGAATAAACTCATTTTAAGGAATGTTTGGATCAAGCTACAAATTATAGAAAGAATTAATTATTTCATCCTCGATATTGACAATAATGATACAACATACAAAACCTATGGGATACACTCAAGGCGGCTGTCAGGAGATATAGTATATCTTTAAATGCTTACATGAATAAATCAGAAAAAGAAGAAATCAATGAACTAAACATGCAACTAAAAAATTTAGAGAAAGAACAAATTAAAAACCCCCAATTAAATAACAAATTAGAAATTTTAAAAATTAAAGGAGAAATTAATAGTATCAAAAGCAAGAAAACTATTGAACTAATAAATAAAACCAAGAGCTGGTTTTATGAGGAAAAAAACAATGAAATTGATAGACCTCTGGTCAATTTGATTTAAAAAAAAGAAAGAAGAAAATGTAATTGCTGATATCATAAATGAAAAAAAGGTGAACTCAACACCAATGAAGAAGAAATTAAAGTGATAATTCAGAATTATTTTTTCTAACTCTATGCCAATAAATTTGACAATCTAAATGAAATAGATGAATATTTGCAAAAATATAAGTTGCCCAGATTAAATGAAGAGGGAATTAAAAACTTAAATAACCCTATCTCAGAAAAAAAGAAATTCAACAAGCCATTACTGAACACCCTAAGAAAAAATCTCCAGGGTCAAATGGATTCACAAGTGAATTCTATCAAACATTTAAGGAACAATTGGTTCCAATTCTATATAAACTCTTTGGAAAAATAGGTAAAGATGGAACTCTGCCTAACTCTTTCTATGAAACCAATACGGTGCTGTTACCTAAACCAGGAAGTGTTAAAACAGAGAAAGAAAATTATAGACCTATTTCCCTGATAAATAGAATGCAAAAATCTTAAATAAAATCTTAGCAAAACTATTGCCATAAGTTATCACTAGGATAATACATTATGATCAAGTAGGATTTATCCCATGAATGCAGGGTTGGTTCAATATTAGGAAAACTCTTAGTATAATTAATTATATCAATAACATACCTATCAGAAATCATATGATCATATCAATAGATGCTGAAAAAGCTTTTGACAAAATACAGCACCCATTCCTACTAAGAACACTAGAGAGTGTAGGAATAAATAGTTTGTTCCTTAGAATAATAAGCAGTATCAATAGGAAACCATCTACAAGCATTATATGCAATGGGAAGAGGCTAGAGGCATTCCCAATAAAATCAGGGGTGAAACAAGGGTGCCCATTTTCACCACTACTATTCAGTATTGTATTAGAAATATTAGCCTTAGCAATAAGAGAGGAAAAAGAAATTGAAGGAATTAAAATAGGGGAGGACACAAAACTCTCACTCTTTGCTGATGACATGATGGTATACCTAGCGAATTCTGAAAAGTTATCTAAAAAATTATTAGAAATAATTAGAAACTTTAGCAAAGTAGCAGGATATAAAATAAACCCTCATAAATCCTGAACATTTCTATATATGACTAGCAAGATACAGCAGAAAGAGCTAGAAAGAGAAATCTCATTCAAAGTAACCTCAGACAAAATAAAATGCCTGGGAGTCTACCTGCCAAGGCAGACTAAAAAATATTTTGAAAACAATTACAAAACTCTTCTTACACAAATAAAATCAGATTTAAATACCTGGGCAAACATGAACTGTTCATGGATAGGTCAAGCTAATATAACAAAAATGACAATTCTACTAAAACTAAACTACTTGTTTAGCACCCTACCAACCCAAATTCCAAAAAAAAATTGCTTTAATGAGTTAGAAAAAGTTGTAAATAAATTTATATAGAGAAATAAAAAGTCAAGAATTTCCAGGGATTCAATGAAAAAAATGCAAAAGCAGGTTACTAAGCCTTACCAGATCTAAAATTATATTATAAAGCATCAGTCCTCAAAACTGGTATTGGCTAAGAAATAGAGTGGTGGATCAGTGTAATAGGGTAGGTGCAATAGTAGGAAATGATGATAGTAATCTGCCATTTGATAAACCCAAAAAGTCCAGCTATTTGGATAAAAACTCTCTTTTTGATAAAAACTGTTGGGAAAATTGGAAGTTAGTATGGGAGAAACTTCAGATTAGGCCAGCACCTCATACCCTATAACAAGATAAGATGCAAATGGATACAGAATTTAGACATAAAAAAAATTATAAGCAAACTAGAAGATCAAGTAGTAGTTTAAAAGTCAGATCTATGGAAAAGGAAACAGTTTATGACCAAGGAAGAGATAGAGAACATAATTCAAAACAAACTAGATAATTTTGACTACATTAAATTAAAAAGCTTTTGCACAGACAAAACTACTGTAACCAAGATCAAAAGAAATGTAGTAAATTGGGAAACAATTTTTACAACTAGTATTTCTGACAAAGGACTCATTTCTAAAATGAGTCTCCCAATTCCCAGTCTAATAGTTTATAGATTACTTTATAATGGTTTCTCTCAGTTACAGAGAACTGAGTCAAATTTTCAAAAAAAAATAAAAACAACAAGCCATTCCCCAATTGACAAATGGTCACAGGATATGGAAAGGCAATTTACAGCTGAGGAAATCAAAGCAACCTATAGTCATATGAAAAATTGCTCCAAATCATTACTTATTAGAGAAATGAAAATTAAAGCATCTCTGAGATACCACCTCACACCTCTCAGATTGGCCAATATGACCAGAAAGGACAATGATCAATGTTGGAAGGGATTCGAGAAATCTGGGACACTAATTGTTGGTGGAGCTGTGAACTCATCCAACCTTTCTTGAGAGTTATTTGGGATTATACCCAAAGGGCAACAAAAATGTGCATACCCTTTGATACAGCAATACCACTACTGGGTCTATTCCCTGAAGAGAGAATGAAAAAGGGTAAAAATATCATGTGTACAAAATATATTTATAGCAGCCCTGTTTGTGGTGGCAGCAAACTGGAAATTAAGTGAATTGTCCTTCAATTAGGGAATGGCTTAACAATGTGTGGAATATGTATGTCATGGAACACTATTTTTCTATTAGAAACCAGGAGGGATGGGAATTCAGGCAAGCTTGGAAAGATTTGTATGAACTGATGCTAAGTGAGATGAGCATAACCAGAAAAACTTTGTATACCCTAATAGCAACATGGGGGTGATGATCAACCTTGATGGACTTGCTCATCCCTTCAGTGCAACGACCAGGGACAATTTTGAGCTGTCTGCAATGAAGAATACCATCTGTATCCAGAGAAATAATTATGGGCTTTGAACAAAGACTATTACCATAAAATTAGAAAACAAATAATTATATTATTATGCAATTTTACTATCTCATACTTTATTTTTCTTCCTCAAGGATATGATTTCTCTGTCATCACATCCAACTGAGATCAATGTATAACATTGAACCAATGTATAATCACAGATCTGGGAGTCTGATTTATAAGGCCCCTTCTAGTTCGGAAGTTCTAATTCCTCTTCCTTTTCTAATATTTCATGTTTTTTTAAGTTACATCCTGTGTTTTAAGATCCCTTTTAGTCCAAGTTTACTTGTTTTAAGGTCTCTTCTAGGCACCTGGGACAATGTATACTCCTGGATTGGAGACTACGGTTTTGTTTTGGCTTGTTGTTGGTGTTTTCTTTGGGGAAAGGAAAATATTACTGTGTTTATATCTACAATGCCAAGGGCTAACAGTAGGAACTTAATAATTTTTTTTAATTCAAAAAAAGAGGAAGCATTATAAAGTAATCTAACAACTATTAGACTGGGCATTAGGAGATCTAGACCCTAGTTACAATTCTGTCCCTATATGTGTGACTTGGAATCAGTAATATCTCTTGGGGTTGCAAATCCTTCTCTATATAATAAGGGATTTGAGCTATTTGATATCTAACATACATTTCAATTTTAAGGTTCTCTGAGTCTTTGGAGAAAATGGGTTAACTAAACTTTAGAATCCTAGAATCATGACTTGGGATGAGCTCTGCCATTTACTACCAGGGTAACCTCAGGTGGAATCTCATTCAATTTGACTCTCATTTTCTTCTTCTCTAAAAGAAGGCAAATGGAGTATGTAACCTGAGGTCTTTTCCAGTTCTATAGCCTGTGATCACACCAATATTTTGATATATAATCATAACTTATATATATTATATAATATATATATATATATATATATATGGATGGGATTTCAGAGGCCATGTTTTCCAATTTTTTTCTTATATTACTTGGTTGTTGATGAGTTCTTTCTCAGTGTTCTTACTTAGCATATTTATTTTAAATTTAGGATCCATTGTGTTTTTTTGGTATTTTCCCATATCTTCAGAATTTCTTATGGAGAATACACTTCATCTGTTTTATGAAAATTCATAATGAATGCTAAATGTTGGGGGCAGCTAGGTGACACAGTGGATAGAACACTGGCCTTGGAGGCAGGAGGACCTGACTTCAAATCCGGCCTGAAACCCTTAATAATGCCTAGCTGTGAAACCTTATGTAAGTCACTTAACCCCATTGCCTTAAATATGTAAAAAAAAAAAGTTAAATGTCCAGAGAAGGTGTGTGAATTGCAATTTCAAGCATCTTCCTTTGTGGAATTCTTTTCTAGTATAAACAGGCTCAGGTTTTCAGACTTTCAAATTTACTCCTTAGCTTGTGCTGTTTTAAAAGCACTAACTTCTATTGCTTTGACCTCAGTCCATCATATCTTTGATCACTACTTTATTGTAGCTAAACTCTATACAAAGAATTCTTAAATGACTCCAAAAATTATGAAAAGAAACCCTTTAGTTTGTTGGTTTCAGCTCTTCAGCACAGACTCCTCTTGAGGCAAAAAAGATGGAAGTGACATTATCGAGTTCTGTCATTAGGTGGCAGTCAAGATATGTGGACCTATTTCTTTTTAAAACTGATAGCCACCAGTTAATCCTTGCCTTGTCTGCAGTTACAGTCCCAACAATTATCTCAGGATAAATACCCTAAAGTTTTACTTGTTTGTAAGATACTCTTTAGACATACTAAGAGAATTCACTGAGAATTAAAGGTGTGAGGAAGTCAGCAACTTAGCCTACTGATGGAATAGTAGAAAAGGACAATCCAAGTCAATAAAAAACACATTTTCTGCCATTAATAACTTAAGAAATAAGGAAATCTGATTGTACATTGTGGTCAAACCTTTTTAAGATGTCCTAAGGCACTAAAGGCAATCGGCGGTTCACAGGATCATATCCATCTTGTTCACAAGGAAAATACAAGGACTTTACTACCAGGGTAACCTCGGTGGAATCTCATTCAATTTGACTCTCATTTTCTTCTTCTCTAAAAGAAGGCAAATGGAGTATATAACCTGAGGTCTTTTCCAGTTCTATGGCCTGTGATCACACCAATATTTTGATATATAATCATAACTTATATATATTATATAATATATATGGATGGGATTTCAGAGGCCATGTTTTCCAATTTTTTTCTTATATTACTTGGTTGTTGATGAGTTCTTTCTCAGTGTTCTTACTTAGCATATTTATTTTAAATTTAGGATCCATTGTGTTTTTTTGGTATTTTCCCATATCTTCAGAATTTCTTATGGAGAATACACTTCATCTGTTTTATGAAAATTCATAATGAATGCTAAATGTTGGGGGCAGCTAGGTGACAGTGGATAGAACACTGGCCTTGGAGGCAGGAGGACCTGACTTCAAATCCGGCCTGAAACCCTTAATAATGCCTAGCTGTGAAACCTTATGTAAGTCACTTAACCCCATTGCCTTAAATATGTAAAAAAAGTTAAATGTCCAGAGAAGGTGTGTGAATTGCAATTTCAAGCATCTTCCTTTGTGGAATTCTTTTCTAGTATAAACAGGCTCAGGTTTTCAGACTTTCAAATTTACTCCTTAGCTTGTGCTGTTTTAAAAGCACTAACTTCTATTGCTTTGACCTCAGTCCATCATATCTTTGATAACTACTTTATTGTAGCTAAACTCTATACAAAGAATTCTTAAATGACTCCAAAAATTATGAAAAGAAACCCTTTAGTTTGTTGGTTTCAGCTCTTCAGCACAGACTCCTCTTGAGGCAAAAAAGATGGAAGTGACATTATCGAGTTCTGTCATTAGGTGGCAGTCAAGATATGTGGACCTATTTCTTTTTAAAACTGATAGCCACCAGTTAATCCTTGCCTTGTCTGCAGTTACAGTCCCAACAATTATCTCAGGATAAATACCCTAAAGTTTTACTTGTTTGTAAGATACTCTTTAGACATACTAAGAGAATTCACTGAGAATTAAAGGTGTGAGGAAGTCAGCAACTTAGCCTACTGATGGAATAGTAGAAAAGGACAATCCAAGTCAATAAAAAACACATTTTCTGCCATTAATAACTTAAGAAATAAGGAAATCTGATTGTACATTGTGGTCAAACCTTTTTAAGATGTCCTAAGGCACTAAAGGCAATCGGTGGTTCACAGGATCATACATTTAGAAGAGACTTCAGAAGTCATCATTATTGCCATCAGCAGCAGCAGCAGTAGCAGCAGTATCACTGTCATCATCCTCACTATCTTCACCATCATCACCATCAGTAGCAGCAGCAGCACCACCCTCATCATCACCATCTTTTCCATCATCACCATTGCCAGCAGCAGCAGTAATAATAGCATTATCATTATCACCATCATCATTTTCATTATTTTATAGATCACTACAAAAACTGAGACTCAAAGCAGTTCAATGACTTGTCAAAGTTACACAGGTAGTAAAGAGACACAACTGAGATTCAAAATAAAATCTCTACCCTACAGCCTTTGCACTGCAATTCAATGCTTTTTCCTACCACAATATATTGCCTCCATTAAAAGAAACATCAGAAGACATCTAATCCAAATCATACCTAGTCAGAATTGCCTCTTCATCAATGAAAAGTGGTCATCCAAACTCTATGTGAAGAACTTTGGTGCAGGTTAGCCCTTCACTTCCCAAGATAGCCAATTTCGTTTGGGAATAGTTCTCATTGCTACAAAGTTTGTTTATTTTTTTAAATATCAAATCTAAATCATCTGCTGTAACTTCTACTCAGTACCCTTAGTTCCCTCGGGAGTCATGTACCTTGCCATGATAATACTTCAAGTATTTGAAGCCTGTTCCATATTCTCTCTTCCAGACCAAAATCTCCCAGTTAGTTCACCTAATCCTTGTGCGCCATGTTCCCCAGGCTTTTCACCATCCTGGTGACCTTCTAGTTATGTTTCTACTTGTTCATACCTTTTCTAAAATGCTGTCTAAGAACTGGACATTATACTCTAGTTCCCAAGGATGGAACATAATGTTAACTCCTTTAGTTCAGGAACAATTTCATTTTTCTTTGCTCTGTTCAGTGCCCTACAAGTAGAATATATTTAATAAATATTTTTATTTGCCTTGAGAGTGTAGCTGTCCCTTGTTATTTAACACTAGGTTATTTTTAATTTAACCTAGAATAGAATGTTCCTTTTTGATATCTCATGTTGACCTGGGGAATCCACTGAGATTCAGATTTCTTGTCTGACCACAAATTCTCTATTCCACATATTTTTTGAAGTAAGGCATATAACTTACCATTTATTCCTATTAACCTCCTTCTAAACTTCACATTTGTTCCTATTCATCTCTATTAAATGTCTTTATCCATTTATAACTACCCTTTGGAATCCATTATTCAACAAATTCCAAATCACCCATATATACCATAAAGGTGATTAGCCTATATTTCTCCATCTTGTTCACAAGGAAAATACAAGGGACTTGGTAAAAACCTTCTAGCTTCTCCATAACGTTGGTTACTCTTATCTAGACTTTTCTCAGCACTGATAGGTTTCTCTTAAAGTGTGGCAATCAGAACCTCATGTTGTCTTCTGAATGTGATGAATATACAAAAAATAGGTGTTAGCTAATATTTCTTGCTATGTTTCCAAGTCTTCTTCTAATTGGCCTTTTTGATGGTGGCAATAGATAGGTCCAATCTACAGTGATTTATGCTATTCTTCACTAGTTATGATTACCATGTGTATACATATATATGATTAAAATCTACTAGCTAATTCTGTAATAGGGGAAACAATTAGAAAATGTGCTCCTTAAAAATGCATCTCTCCTCAGGATCAGAGGAGATAGAAAGACCTCAAATGTTATGGAAAAAGAAGCCTTTCATTTTACAGATGAGAAAACTGATTACAGAAAAGTTAACTGATTTGTCCAAAATCCTATAAGTAGTACTGTTGTGATACTAACTCGTATCCTCTGACCCAGATTCAGCATCTTTTCCATTACATAACAATCCCTTCTATCAACAGTCCTAAACATTTGTTTATATTGAGAAACATCTTTGTTTAAAATACTTATTACTGCCTAAGGAAACATATAATGTGTTTTAATGTTTATCAGGTATTCAATTTGCATTTCTTAAGGTAACATTTTATCATAGGGAATAAGCTTCAAGTCAATGCTTTGAAAAGCAGCTGCCAATAAAGTCTGAACCTAAGCTAATAAATGATTATCCTTCCCCAAATAAGTCTCCACAAGACAGTCATGAATTTGATTTTTTTCTGTTTATTTGATATTTAGCTACTGTTTAAGCTGTTTAAGCTTTATTCAAGGTTCTATGTAATTGTTTAATAATAGGGTTTGGCAGTCTGGGTCTTTTCCAGCTCTCAAATTCTGTGGTTCTGCAATTAATCATAATAAAGTTTTCATATAGTTGATAAAATTCAATTGATACAGTCAAAACCAAAAAATGAACCATTTTTCCATTTAATAATTTTGCTGATTTATTTGAGTTCAATAACCCTCTTCCTTTGCCATCCTGCCCTCTTGTGGCTGTTTATTTCATATTTATCCTGCATTCTCCCCTATTGGAATGTGAGATCCTTGAGAGAAGGTAGGTACTGACTTTTACCTTTATTTCTGGTGCATGATACTTAATAAATATTTATTGACTGGCCGATTTAATTCACAGGATTGTCACTAAATTGAAAGAATTGAAGAGTCCTTCTTTGAAGCAGTGGTAGGGAGGACCAAATCAATGCCTCTCTTCCTTGCTTCATAGGCACATCAAAGTTTTCTTTCCTTCCATAGATGTAACTCATAGCTCACTCCATACCTTAGGAGATATCTTCTTGAATTGTTATAGCCATGGATTTATAACCAAAAGAATTCATCCTCTGCTAGCCAGTTTTCTATTGAGACTCATTGAAAGGTTTGTCCTTAAGTCCATAGTCAACCACGGGGACAATATATTATTTCCAACTTAATAATTTTGCCTTTTTAGTCATTTTTGTGTAAGAAGATTTGGACAAAAAAAGAAGAAAGGAAAGAAAAAAGAAGGGAGGAAGGGAGGAAGGAAGGAAGGAAGAAGGAAGGAAGGAGGAAAGAAAAATAGTATCTGCTTTTCTTTTCCCTGTCTCTGTCTCCTTCCCTAGTTGAAGTTTGGTTGCTTCCCTAAATTCCCACTATCCCTCATCCCAGTGATCTTCTGACCACTTCCCTGTGTACCTATCCCCATTAAGTTTTATGGACCTGTGGCTGATTGGGTTTAGCCTGTCAATTTCAATTTCAATTCAGGTCTCAGAGGCAACTCTAAAGTCCCTGAAGGATCTCCCATTTTACACTTCAAGCATTTTTAATAGCTCTTCCATTCTCAACTGTAATTCATTTATCATCTCTCCATCAGAATAATATTCATAATACCTTGGGATGTCAGCTCATTTCTCTGTTCAAATTCTATCAATAGCTATTTTCTTTCATATTACTTTATTTCATACTACTCCTTAGTATATACTCTATGCTCCAAACAAAGACACATAATTTTTCAACTTCAGGGTTATGCCCACAACAATCTCCCTCTTTTTCTTTACTTTTAAAAAATCCCCTCCCATTCTTTAAAACCAAAAGCTGAAGTCCACCTCATTCACAAAGACTTCACACACATACACACACAAACATAAATAATGACCTCTTCCTCTTTACTCTTCCCCCCAGATAGTTTTGTACACATGTCCTTATCATGTATTTTTTATTTCAGAGTCTGAGCAATACAGCAATTTTCCCTACAATATCAAAAGAATTTCTTAAGTATTATTAACTTTTATACATTGTTTTAGGGTAGGCCCAGGGTCTGCAATGCCAAAGAAAGATCTAGTCCTTGCCCTCAAGGAGCTAACTATAATGCCTTTCTTAATTTGTCTTAATTCTACTGCCTTCACTCTCTTACTTATTTCTGATTTATCCTGTATTTAGTTTGTACATATTTGTTTGTTTATTGTTTCCTCCATTATATTGTTAAGTTCCTGAGGGCAAAAACTATCTTTTGCCTCTTCTTGTATCCCAGTACTTAGATAATGACTGACAGCATGATAGTTCAATGCTTTTGACTGACTTTTAGTCAGATATTTTAGAGAGGTAAGGATCATTCATCTGATGCTCAAAAAATGGTGGCCAGACTACATATGGAGTATCTGATTTTTTATCTTGAGCTATCATTAATGCTGGGACTTAAAGAAGCCCTGGAGGAAGAAGCTATGGAAGCATTTACCCCTGTTGCCAATACCTTCTCAGCTATGAAATCTAACAAAAGCTTGAGTTTATATTGAAGTTACCACTTCCACAAGAGCATACCAGAATTATGGCAGCATCAGATCATTTTTCAAGAATGTGCCACTTTATTTCATGTCTTTCATTACCATTTCCCCACACTTAAAAATTTAATAGTTCCTAAAAGAAGTCATTACTTTGCATGGGTTCCCCATATTGTTTGTCTTGGATAGGAGCAGTCACTTTAAAATCAAACTTAAAAAGACAAACTTGTGCTCATCTATTGCCTACCATAGCCTACTATAAGGCACACATGAACCATGTAAACCTAAGCACCAAAAATTACACAGCACCAGCTAAGAACAGGAAATCAAAGGGATGCCCAACAAATGGGGAATGGTATTATGTGATTGTGATGGGATATTATTGTGCTATAAGAAATGACAAGCTGAATAATTTCAGAAATACTTGGAAAGACTTAGATGAACTGATATGTAGTGAAGGGAGCACTAGGAGATATTTGTTCTTCATTTTCAAGGACAACCATGATCAGGATAAGTGATGCCATGACAAGCACATGAAATAGATTTCAGTGAATGAGTGCTGTGCTAAGTCATCAACCTCACTTTGTCCTCTGGAGCCATCTGGGTCAGATATGAATCAGGATATGGAGATGACTTTGGATGAGAGACAAGCAGGGTTAAGTGACTTGTCCACAGTTACACAGCTAGTAAGTATCTGAAGAGAGATTTGAATTCAGGTCCTCCTGACTTCAGGATTGGTGCTCTACTCACTGCAAACAATAAAGATTTATGAATGACTTAGCTATTCTCAGTAATACAATGAACTAGAATGATCCCAGAGGACTCCTGATGAAACATGCTATCTTGCTCCTGAGAAAGAACTGATAGTCTGAATATAGACTTAAGTATACTATTTTTCTTTCCTCCTTCTTTCCTTCCTCCTTCCTTCCTTTCCTTACTTCTCCCTTCCTCCCTCCCTTCCTCCCTTTCTCTCCCTCCCTCCCTCCTTCCTTCCTTCCTTCCTTCCTTCCTTCCTTCCTTCCTTCCTTCCTTCCTTCCTTCCTTCTTTTGTCCAAATCTTCTTACACAAAATGACTTAAATGGAAAAGTTTCACATGATTTCACATGTATATCCTAAATTGGATTGTTTGACATCTTAGGGAGTGAAGAAGGTGTGAAGGGGTAGAATTTGCAACTCAAACGTTTTTAAAATGTAAAAAAAATATGTATTTTCAGGAAAATAAAATATCATTAAAAATTCTATCATTTATACAGTAGGACTACTATAGGCTGATTTCTTCTGCTAGCATCATAAATATGGAAAGGACTTTCGAGACCATCCAATTCAACTTCCTCAGTTTATAGATGTGGGTATAAGGCCCAGAGAGGTTAAGTGATTTAATAGATAGTAACAAAACTGGGTTTCAAATCAGTCATCTATCTCCAGACTGAATACAATTTTCACTGTACTGGGGATAGATTATCACAAATAGAAATCACATCCTTTGAAGTTCATTTTTTCACACAGACTATAGAATCTCAGCAATTGTACCAAAGATTCAACATATAACAACCACAATTAATTCAATATTCGACCCTTAAAAGAAAATTGAGTTCACACAAACAATATAATGGTTTCTGGAATTGACAAAGAAAAAAAAACTACAGTTTTCAAATCTGGAGATCAACTATGATTAGATAATATTCATTTCCCCATATGTGGGGGTCTCCCATTCTTTAGAGAATGAATATTCTGCCTCACTTCTGTCTTTCAGCATCCAAAATAAATTAAGATTATCGTGGTTTGGAAGAGATCTTCTTACTCACACCTTATACCTTCCAAAAGGGTTGTCTCCCTCTTAAGAATGTGAGTTCCTTGAGAAGAGGGATTCTCTTACTTTTCTATTGTCATAGTCAATGTTTAAAAAAATTTTATATACATTTATTCATGTAATTTGTTGCTGTTGTTTGACTCTTCCAAAAAGTTTATTGTATATGGGTATTTCTATGCTTTTTCTGGTATTTCATCATATTGGAAAGTAACCAGAGGAGCAGTGAATTACATCTCTGTCTACCTCCTTTACATGTTATGATTTTAATTGGGGGGGGGAGAAAGAGTTAAGTTTTCCAGGTACATTTAGTGTAATAAGACTTCAGAAATAGCTCAGGTATGAACTCTGATACAGTGATTATTTTCAAATGCTCCATAAATCTAAAAGAAGAATTTTTAACTTGGATCTTATGGATGAATTTCAGGAGATCAATGAAATTGAATGGGGACTTAGGGGCAGCTAGGTGGCATAGTGGATAGAACACTGGCCCTGGAGTCAGGAGTACCTGGGTTCAAATCCGGTCTCAGACACTTAATAATTACCTAGCTGTGTGGCCTTGGGCAAGCCACTTAACCCTGTGTGCCCTACCAAAAAAAACCTAAAAAAAAAAAAGAAATTGAATACCTTTGTTTTCTCTAACCTCAACCTGAAATTTAATTTCTTTCAATTATTTTAAATATTTGTTATGAGAATGAATCCATGGTTTCACCAGACTTTCCAAGGGGTCTATGATACACAAAAAAGTTAGGAATACTTGATCTAAAAGTCTTCTTAAGAGCCCCGATAGAACTATTAGATGACATCTTGACTAAAGTGCAGTATCCAGTTCTCCATACTATCAATTTCTGGAACTTGTTTTCCTCATTTGTAATAGAAATTGTTAGTCTTATATGACACAAATTGCATAGATGACAATCTGACAGACACATTCAAGAGAATTGGGCTCTCATGGTATTATCAATGAAGCTACTCCACCCTTCATGCTCTGTATCTTTGGTATCAGACAAAATTCCATTTGCTCTACCAGGAGATCAGGACAGATTTCATGTAAGAGGTGTTGCTTGAATCTTTTCCAGAAAAGAGTACAGACAGACTGAAGAACACCACCCAAGTAACCAGATTCTCTAGATTTGCATTGCTCTGCTATAATGAAATCTCACTTGACTCTGTGGCTCTCCTTGCCAGCAGCATTGTCATCACCATATGAAAGTTGATTTATGAATGTTAGTCTGGAAGCCTAGGTTCTTCCTTATTACCTATTGTAAAATATCTTCAGAATAGGGAAAAGTTTGATATCTATCCAGGGCTTCTGGGAGCAACTAAATCAATTGCCCTGCCTCACTGAGGGAAGAAGGAGGTAACTTGGTTTCCTTATGTGCACCTAGAAAAGAATGACTTAGACCTGCAAAGACCTAGCCATTCTCCTTCTGTCCTTTAGTGGTCAGAGTGGAAGATTTTTGTTTACATTAGCTATCTTCTGGGCACCTATTAATAGTGAAAGATGTTTTAGGTTCCCAAATCCATCACTTCCATACTTTTCTCAAAGCCCTTTCTGCACTTCTATCAAGGAGTTGATTTGTTTTGAGGGTTGACTGTTCTTGACAAGAGTGGTAAATTGAAACAATCAACATATTTATTAATCATTTTCTATAGATACTGTGCAATGCGCTACAGATAAAAATCAATGGATGAAACAAACCCTATACACAAGCAGAGAAATGGGAGCCCTTGGAAATTGTCCTCATTTTTTTTTCAGTGAATGAGGAAAGGTGCACAGTTAAGGGAGAAGGAGGAGGGAATGTAACCCTCACCACACTAGTAGTTACAGAAAAGAATATTCACACAATCATAAAATGATTAAGTACCAGAAATAAATATGGTTTTATTAATGGAAATTACATTTAAGATGTATTACCATCTGTCTTGCTAAGGTTCTTTAAGGGGCACTGAGATGACTTACCATATGACTTTCTTGACATCACTATTTGACGTCACTTGAATTCAGTTTAATACCAAACTTTACACATAATAAGCACGTAATAAGTGATTTTTCTTTTATTTATTTGTTCATTATTCCATCATCTGTAAAATGGTGTGGTTGGACTGCATGATTTTTAAGTTTCCTTTGAGTTTTAGGTCTAAGATCCTATGGTCAAATAACCATTAAAATATTAACAATTCTAATCTATTTTGCATATTTTAATTTTTCTAATTTCTTCTATAAATGTTTTTATGATAATCTGGCCCATTTGAATTTTCTGAAGATTATTTTTCCCTCTGCTACTTTTCTCTAATAATGACCATAATGTTTGTCTCTTTTTTTCTATGTTTGGAAATGCATTTGTGTTCTAAAGCAGTATAGCTCTTGGCCACATTGCTTTGCTTCTTAGAGAGAAACTCAAAGATTTGCAAGCTAAGAGTGGGGAGAAGGCAAGTTTAGATCTTCTCCTTCTGGTTCCTACTTTACATCAATTCAATTTCCCTTAGAAATTGTGATGTTTAGGGGTGGCTAGGTGGCGCAGTGGATAGAGCACCAGCCTTGGAGTCAGGAGTACCTGGGTTCAAATCTGACCTCAGACACTTAATAATTACCTAGCTGTATGGCCTTGGGCAAGCCACTTAACCTCACTGCCTTTAAAAATCTAAAAAAAAAAAAAGAAATTGTGATGTTTAAATCCAGTCTCAGATGCTTAACAATTGCCTAGCTGTGTGATCTTGGGCAAGTCACTTAACCCCATTGCCTTGCAAAAACAAAAAAAAAAAATAAATTGTGATGAGAATAAATTTGTTTATCTATTTCCCATTTTTTGTCAACAGGTCTTTTCATCTTCATCCTTCTTTCAAATTTAATATTTATTTTTACCTATGCCAATGATCTAACTACTTATAGAAATATCAATCAAAAAAGTCCCCATATTAGCAATAGGAACAATAAAAAATAGTTTGCATTTGTATAGTATTTTAAAATTTATGAAATATTTTATAAATATTGTACCATTTTCTCATCACAGTAAACCTGGAAGTTGATGCTACTATTATGCCCATTTTACAGATGAGCAAATTGAAACAAAAGTTACATGACTTACCTATGATCACATGTAAGTAGTAAAGGTTCAAACCCAGCATTCATTTACAATAGACCACTTCATCAAAGATACACAAATATTTCATTATAATATAAAAGCTTCTGGTCTTTTTCATTCATTCTCTATAGCAGATGTTAGTGTGTTTATGTACAAGCTTTTATTCACATAGAAACATATATATATATGTGTGTGTGTGTGTGTGTGTGTGTGTGTGTGTGTGTGTGTGTGTGTGTGTGTGTGTTGTACATACACACTTGAATATATGCTTCCTTTATCTTCATAGTGGCCTCTTTACTTACTTTCTTGATAGCATTGCAGACTTCCCAGAAAATATTTTCTTGTTTCCTTTGTGTGCCTTTGGACACATGATGAAACTAGTTCTGCTAACTATAATCACTTGACTGAAAAAAACTTTCAAACAACTCTGTTATTTCATATAGTCATTCAACTGTCAGATTTCACTACTTCTACCTCTTTACACTATCTCTCCTATGTCTCTCCCTTCATTTGCTCTGCTCACCCTGCTACCACCCCTTCATCAATTCTGGTATGACCATATCTTCCTTTGTTCTCTTGGCCTCAGTCCTCTACCAATACCAATCCTTTTTGTTATCACTGTCATTAAAAGCATGAAGTTTTCATACAGCATAAATCTTATCACCCTCTCCCTAAAAAATAAACTTCAGTGACTCCCTAATACTTCTCAGATCAAATATAAACTTGGTATTTAAAATTCTTCACAAAATAATCTCCTCGTACCTTTCTAGGTTTATTACACATTATACTCCTCCAGAGTCTACTTTTCAGTCAAAAATGACATTTTTGCTATTCCTCATGGTGAGACTTCATCTTCCATCTGCACACAGTTCCATTGAGCATTCCCCATATACTGGAATGCACTTACCTCTGAATCTCCTTATTTCTTCACCTTTCTTAGACTGCACTTGCTCCTCATCCTCTACCTCATCAAATCCTTGGTTGACATCAAAATTCAGTTTAAAAACCCACTTCTGAGTAATGTCTTTCCTGGTCTCTGCAACTGTTAGCTCTCCCCCTGCCAAGATTATCTTTTATTTTACATATGGCTATGTGCTGCAATTTGGGTCTTCCACTAGAACTTTTGTCTGTTTCACAGTTTTCTTTGTATTCCAATACCTTAGCACAGCTGGGCAGAGATTAGTATTTTGTTAATAAATGCTTATTGTTTCATTTTTCTGCAACTTATATACATCTGTTGGTTTCATTTATAGTGAAAATGTAATAATATAGACATCAAACTTCAATTCTTTACTATCAACTTTTTTATCATTAGTAAAAAACATCACCCTTAGAAATTAAGATTTTTTTTTTTAGAAAGCATAAAAAACTATGTGGTTCTTGGAGACCTCTGCCAGCCTACCCCTCTAACCATTTTCTTCAATTGTTCTCTGTAGAGAGAAAGGGGTCCTATGAGACTAATAGACATATTGTGTTTTTCTTTTTTTTATGAACAGAAAATTCATTGTTATTGCCCAATCTTCTGGTGATGTTTCTTAATTATTTCTTAGACAGCAAATCCAGTCTGTCCCCAAGACTATTTTCTTTCTTTTTTTTTTAGGGTGTTTTTTTTTTGCAAGACCAATGGGGTTAAGTGGCTTGCCCAAGGCCATACAGCTAGGTAATTATTAAGTGTCTGAAACCAGATTTGAATTCAGGTACTCCAGCCCTTCCAACTAGATATCCTTTACACTGACTTAGCTTTCAATTTCTATATGAATATAAACTTTCACATAAACACACTAACATCTGTTATAAAGAATGAATGAAAAAGACTAGAAGCTTATAGATTATAAGGAGATATTTGTATGTCTTTTTATGTGAATGAATGCTGAGTTTGAATCTTGACTGTTTCTTACACATGATCATGGGTAAGTCATTTAATCTCTGTTTGCTTCAGTTTATTCATCTACAAAATGGGTATAATAGTAGCCCCAACTTCCAGGGAGAAAATGGTATAATATTTGCAAAACATTTTATAATCAAATAATCAATTTATAATTAACTCACTATCAAAGGAAAACTTAATTTGGAGTCCATGAATTTGCTTAATATCTATTTTGAAATCAATATTTCAACATAGTTGATTTCCTTTGTAAGTCTATGTTTTTAAATTTTGTATTATATTTAATATTAATAATAATTAATAATATTATTAAAATTATTATTCAGGAAAGGGATCATAGGTTTTACTGCCTTGCCTAAGAGGTCCATGTCACACAAAAATGATTAAGAATGCCTGCTACATAATCAAAAGAACATTATATACACTAATAACACCATAGGGGTGATGATCAACTATGATAGACTTATTCCTTTCAATAGTACAATAATGAAAGACAATTCTATAAGACTTGTGATGGAAAATACCATCCATATTCAGAGAAGGAGCTGTGAAATTTACATACAGACCAAAGCTTACTATCTTCAATTTTTAAAAGTTGTCTCATATGTCAGTTTTTCTCTCTAATGTTATTTTCTTCTGTTTGGATTTGATTCTTCTTTCACAACATGATCAATATGGATCTATATTTAGCATGGTTATACATTTAGAGTCCATATTAGATTGCTTTCTGTCAGGAGGAGGAGGGAGTGAGAAAAATGTAAAGCTCAAAATCTTACAAAAAATGATTGGTGAAAACTGCCATTGCATATTATTGGAAAAACAAATAAATAAAAAAAATTAAATTGAAAAACAAAGAATGCCTGCTATAGAATGAGGGAATCGGTCTAGATGAACTATGAGGAAAGCCAAATAATATTAACTAGCATGGCATGGTTTGCCAGCACTCCACATATATCTCATCCTCTCTACGACCTTGTGAAGTAGGTGTTATTTTATCTTGATTTTACAGATAAGGAAACAGAAGCTGAGAATATGCGACTTTATGTTAAGTTTTTTTCTTCAAATTCAGATCTTCTGACTGTGTCAACTAAAGTTATTTAAAACCACCTCTAATCTCTGTCTTCCCAGCAAATGTTTTTCCTGGTTTATTTTACCTAAAATGTCACTATCTTCACATTCCTTATATGAAACCATCTCAAAAGAGGAAAAGTTGAAGGAACTTGGTAAATTTGACTGAGAGAACAGAAAATTTGGGTAGTGACCTGATTGTCTTCCAAGGTTTGAGGGATAGTTACATAGGGCAGAAAGAAATAAATGTTTCTTTTAGTTTAAGAGGGGGGAAAGAGGACCCACTGTAACTCTTAGGATCAAGATATATATCTGGCATAACATAAGAAAGAATTTTCTAGCAGCCTGTGCTTCTAGAGGGAGTGATTTGAGGTAAGAGATTCTCTGTCATTAAAAAAAAAACTTATGGAGAGGTTGCCTAACACCAATCAAGGGTGCTGTGGAAGGGATTCCTACACTGGTTGGCCAGTTAGAAGAGGTGATATCAATGCTAAGGTTCTATCATTCTATCCTATAGTCAACATGAAAATTTCCAAGGCTGATGACTCAAGATTTTGTATATGATGCCCTCTGAACAGAATTAATCATCCTGGTTACTCCAGTTTCTAGGAGGCAATTGAGAATCTCTTTTGTTTGATGAGGAAATTACTAGTGAGAGAAAAGACATTGCCTTTTTTTTCCTTACCATGTCATCAACCTCACCTTGGGATCTCTTCACCTGGGTTTGCCTTTATTTCCCCAAAGATATTTGGAATATTGTACATCAGTTTCCATCTCCATTTTTAGTTCAGATAAAATTTAAACCCTAAAAGAAAAGGGACTGATGGTTCCTAAAAAAGAATTATGAATACATTTTCCAAAATATGAACCAAACTTCCTGACTTCCAATCCATTGCCTTCAATACTGAAGAAATCCTCAGAAATGCTATGCATGCTTGTAAATATAATTTCCCTTATAACATAAAAGAATATTTTTTCCAGGGAAAATTCTCACATGTTCCAAAATATTTGTATTAGCTCATTTTATAATGGCAAAGAATTGGAAACTGAGGGGATGCCCAACAATTGGGGAATGTTTAAACAAGTTATTTTATATGAATGAAATGGATTATTATTGTTCTATAAGAAACTATGAATGATCAGACTCTAGAGAAGCATGGAAAGATTTACATGATCTGATGCTGAGCTAAGGGAGCAGAACCAAGAGAACATTATACACATTAACAACATTGGGAGTTGATCCACCCTGATGGATGCAGCTCCTCTCAGCAGTTCAGAGAGCTAGAACAACTCTGGGAGACCTGTTATGGACAATGTTATCCACATTCAGATAGGAAAAAAACCACAACTGTTGGGAACCATTGTATATTGGAACATTGTGAATTATCTTCACCTGGTGTCCTTGAACACCAGAATCTTATCTTAGTAAGTGCCATGGGAGTGGGAGTGGATTAGAGACTGGAAAGGTATTTAGGCATTGGTGTTTTGATGAATACATGGAGCACTTGGAGATCTTGATGCAGTACTTGTATCCCTTGTTATCCTTGTCTCCTGCCCCTCCAACATTCACCTAGGGAAGATTGAGGGAGTCCAGAATTGGGACTCAGCATACAACGCCCCCTAAAAAAAGCACAAAATCTGAATGAACAAATGTTCATTTTGTAAAAATTTCTCATGTTTTTCCTCCCTATTCCATGGTTTTCTGTCTTTTTTCCTTAGTTCTAATTCTTCATATGCATAATGACTAATATGTAAACATGTTAAACACAAATGTACAAAATTCACTTGACTGCAGCTGAGAGGAGGAGGATGGGAAGGGAGGGTGGAAGAAAATTGTGTAACTTATAAATACGCAAGTGAATGAATGTTAAAAAAACTTTCATAACATGTAATTGGAAAAATTAAATATTGATAAAAAGGATATTTTCCCTCCCTCTCTATTGAAGATAGTCTTTTTCCTTAAAGACTACTAGATTTATTAACTATATTCTTTTTTTTTAATGTTTTTGCAAGGCAAACGGGGTTAAGTGGCTTGCCCAAGGCCACACAGCTAGGTAATTATTAAGTGTCTGAGGCCGGATTTGAACCCAGGTACTCCTGACTCCAGGGCCGGTGCTCTATCCACTGTGCCACCTAGCTGCCCACCCTGTTTATAAGGCATTCTTAAAGAATGTTACATTGAATTTGCTTATTAGTATACATTTTCCCCAGTGCCATCCATGTCAAGTACAATATTAGGGTAGGGAATGTTTAGTTAGTCCTTGTTACAGAATAGGCAATTAGTTGATATTTGTTGAGTATATGAATTCTTTTGAGTGACAAAGAGAAGAAAAATTTTGCTTCAACTGACTTTAACCTTCCATGTGAGTAGATGGAAGATTTTTCTGTATAATAAGAATATAGTGGGGGCGGCTAGGTGGCGTAGTGGATAAAGCACCGGCCCTGGAGTCAGGAGTACCTGGGTTCAAATCCGGTCTCAGACACTTGATAATTACCTAGCTGTGTGGCCTTGGGCAAGCCACTTAACCCCGTTTGCCTTGCAAAACAAAAAAAGAATGCCTTATAAATCAGGTCCTCACTTCCTCACTAGAGAATGGAAGCAGGTAGACCTCTTATTATTTCTGATATACCACTTTCAATTAAATGCTGAACCTGAACTCTATGGATATGCCAAAGATATATTCCTCATCCTTTCTTAGAACTTTCCTTAGAAATGTAACTAGGTAGAACAGTGGCTAGAGTGCTAGGTATGACATCAGGAAGATCTGAATTGAAATCTGACTTCAGAATTTAGCTGTGTGATGTTGGGCAAATCACTTTACCTCTATCTCCTCAGTTTGTTCGTCTCTCTTAAATGGGTATAATTCCATCTTCCAAGGTTTTTCTTTATGAAAATGATAAAAATCAAATAATACTGGAAAAGCATTTAGAACAGTTCCTTGTGCTTAATAAAGGTTTTATTTCCTTTCTTCTTATTGATTTAGAGGTATAAGGATGACTCTTTGGGTTCTTGAGAGCCACCCATGAGTCCATGACCTTGTAGACAAACCTATATTTAATAGGGCTACTACCTCCTGATTGTTTCTTTTTTCTTCAGTAAGATCTCTAAACCCTCCTTTTTACCAGGCAATGGAGTAATGATGTGAACAGGCAGCAGCAGACTGGCTGAGAAGGGAGGAGATGCCCACACAGAGAGAAAGCAACAGGAAAAGAGAGCCCAGGTAGTATTGATTGATGGGATTGTACTCAGGGAAGGTGAAAGAAAGTAGCCCTTTTAGAAAGAGCTCACTGAAGCTTGAATATTAGCCCTTCAACTAATTGTAGTTATTCTATGATGTTTTACTGCTTAACAGTTTTCTTCCCATATGGGAATAAAATGACCTATTAACTTCTTCCCCTACTTCTTGGGAAGACCTCTTAGTCAAGAGCCAAAAATAAAATGATCCTCAAAAATCACAAGAAAGGGTTGAAATGGAGTATTGGAAGCATAATTCTCATAATTCTCATATTGAGTAGTCAGAACAATAGGGAAAATGGGAGAGGCACACGAGACATGACTGGGTAAAGGCTGTCAGCTTCTATGGAAGAGTGGGGAATGTTTTTTTTTTTTTCCTGCAAAGGACCATTTGGATATTTATAACATCATTCGCTAACCATACAAAATTATCAACTTCAAAATTAGTCTGATATATATACATACATATATATGTACATATATATATATATATATAGTCAAACATTTGATTCATTCACCCCTAAAAATCTAGATTTAGTGAATTTTGAGTCCTGCTTATGATTGCTGTGGCAACATGATACCAAATAATTTCAGCCTCCAGACTGGATGCTCCCCATTTCTGCTCTATTGCCTCAGACTAGGAGTGTCTAGAATCAATAATGTACTGATTTAATAAGCTATATTATCAATGAGAAAGTTCTTCCTTAGCCTGCAAGAACCACATTGCTTCTGTGGGTGGTTTTATTGCAAAGAACAATCTGAGATATAAGACTGAGCTATCTTAGATTTAAGTTGAAAGACTGAAGTTATGATCTTCTTTGCATTTTTTTAGGTTCTTGCAAGGTAGGGTTAAGTGGCTTGCCCAAGGCCACACAGTTAGGTAATTAGTAAGTGTCTGAGGTCATATTTGAACTCAGGCACTCCTGATTCCAGGGCCGGTGCTCTGTCCACTGCGCCACCTAACCCCCCATTCTTTGTATCTTTAAAGTCCTCACTCATATGTTCTTATTTTGTTACATATGTTTTTTTCTCATGCATATGTTCTTAGATACCTAATTTATTGTTGAACCATAAGAAATGACAAATGTTAGGGATTCTAAGAAGTACAGGAAGATTTGTATAAACTATTACAAAATGAAGGAAATAGAACCAGAAAAATAATATATACAATGATTATGATAATATAAATGAAATTAATATGAAGGAAAGTTGAATTTTATTTAATTGTATTGCTAATATTACCCTTGGAGAAGAGATGAAGAAATGCTATCTCCTTGAGTTGTAGAGTTGACAAGACTAAGGGAGTGGAATGCTGAATATACAGAATAACAGGGGTAGTCAGGTAGTTTCACTTGTTTTTCTTTGTTGCAAAGGAAGGCTCACTGATGAGGGAAAAAGGGAATAGGAAACCAAATGAAGAATGGCTATAATTATTGTGATGATAAAAACTAAAGTTATCCATATAACTTTTTTAAGTCACAGAATCATAGACTCAGGGCTAGAGAAAATTTTAAATGTTATTTAACTTAATTTCCTTAATTTACATGTGAAAAACTTGAAGCCAAGAGAGTACAATGACTTATCAAGATCACATAGTAGTAAGTAACAGACAGTATTTGATCCCAGGTCCACTGAATCCAAATTCAATACTCATTCCATCATTTCACATTCCAATTAACTCTGAGTTCTAGAATTTTTCTAGTTCTAGAATTTTCTATAAATACATTTATATATATATGTATATGTATATGTATATATATATATATATATATATATATATATATATATATATATATATTTGACAACACATAGAGTAGGATAAATATTTTCTGAGGAGGTAGCTCCCACTAGCCAGGCTCCTATTCTAAAGCATATTGGGAAGGCAGAAGGATAGCAGAGTCTTAAGAGTTGGTAGAAATCTTGGAGAGCATCTAACCAACTTCCCTTATACAAGGGAGCAAACTGAAACTTAAAAAGAGGAAGTGCCTTGCCCAACCATATATTGCCCACTAATATACTACCAGTTAATGGCAAGTAAGCTTAGATTAGAAATCATTATCTAACTCCTAGTCTAACTCATCCTTCACCTCTCCCCCATCCACTGACCTCTCAAATGAGATCTAAGGTAAAACTCTCATGCAAATTAGATACTGTTACACAGGTGTTCTAGAGTAAGGTTTCAGTACAGTGTGTTGAGTGTGTGTGTGTGTTCTCATTTACGTGGAGGGAATATCCTACATACTGAAGAGACTTACACAGTCACCCACTCAGTGAAAGAAGCAGAACTAGGACCTGGTTCTTCTGATTGCTAGCTCAGTGTTCTTTCCATTACATGATGTATAGAATGAACCAGTTGCAGAAGTGGACTAGTAGTGCACAAGCATGCAAACACACACAAGAGAAATGAGGATCACAAACAAGACTATTTAAATATGCTTCAAAGAGAGCTTCAAATACTCCCAAATTGCGTTTGTCTAATGAGCTCAGGGAGAACTTGGATATGTGCATTTGGGCACAAGAATTCAGAATTTGCCGGGGGGAGGGGGGAATCCAATGATTTTACAGAGGCCAATCCTAACTAATAATTAACATTATTATTTTTAATTGTATTTTATTAGTGCCTTTCATCAAAAAATCTCAAAGGGTTTCTCAAGCAATCATTATCTAAGCCCCACCCTCTCTCCTAGTGCAGATATGAAAGATTGATACCTATAGTAATGTTTAAAGAAAAGGAGAAAATAAAACCCAGTAATAATTTAGCTTCTCATTTCAAAATGAGAAAATTGCCAAGATACACAAAGAAAATCCTTAGAAATGATTTGAGTAAATACCAGAAAGACTAGAGAATGAGTCTTTGGAGAGGAGGAAAAGAATTACTTCCTATTTATTCTCACCAAAGCTACCCAGGACTATCCAGTTCAATTGATAGTTGTTGAGTACCTATTCTTAGAGTAAGCTAGGGAGAAGAGTAAGAACCAAGGGCCTGCACTTAAATAGTTTACAATCTGACTCTGATAATAATAATATGCAATGTTCTATAACAAAGAATAGTGATGTTTGATCAATTGTTTCATTAAAAAAATTATATTCCTAATGCAGGACCTAGAACATGGTAAATTGTTCATTGATTGAGTTCAATGTAAATTCTTTGAAGGCATGTTTCACTTCATATTTTTCCATATAACCACATAACCTACTTCAATATCCATAAGTATATATTAAGCCTACTATATAAGCTGAGTACAGTGCAAAGAGCTGGAACAAACACCAAAAGAAGTAAAAAAAATAGTCTGAGACCTCAAGGAACTCAGATCTAATGGAACACATGCTATTGTTCATCCTTCCTTTTCAAAAAGGAATAGTTGGACATCATGGGGTCATGTCTTGATTCAGGTGTGAAATGTATTTAAATGATGAAGGGCTTGCAAAGTTGTTTGTCTTTCCATCTCTTCCAGCATCATTGAAATTCAGTTGCAAGACAAAAAGTCAAGATGGCAGGGTTATGGCCCAAGATGTAGTGGATGGCATTGGTATCTTTGATTGTCTAACCAAGATCTAAGGGCTCCACAATACTTACTTCAGTTGTTTTTATGGTCATTGGAAAAAAATATTCTCCTTCATTTATTCTTCCAATAGATAGTCTCATATGCTTGGGGCAAACATGTCCTCAACTCACCAACAAATTTGAGACCTGAAAGTTACCTTCAACCTATTTTTAGCCTCTCTTTCAAGATGGTTTTACTGGAGTGTGGCTGCTGCATATGCTACAGCTTCTTGGAGCAATATGCTAGATACTGAATAGACCCAGAATGCTCTTATTTAAGGAGTCAGTCTGCACCAAGAAGTGGACTTATCCTGGCCAAAGATAAAAGTGGGACTCAGATACATCCTAAGTTTAAAGAGAAAGGTAGTACATGCTCAAAAGCTAACAACTTGGTTTCATCAAGGAAACATTCCATTTTCAGATTATATTCTGGATGTAACTTGTCAGGGATGCTTGTCTGCCCCTGGGAAGACCAATCGCTTTCTTTGTTTCATGGTTGTCAGAGCCTTGGCTAGGCTGGTGTCTCAGGCAACTGAGGCAAATTCTACTGGGAGCAAGAAGAGATAAGGTGCTGAGGAGTCAAGATGGGCACATTTCTTATATAGAGGATTGAGTCAAATTTATAAAAAACAAGCCATTCTCTAATTGATAAACAGTCAAAGGATATGCAGAGGTAATTTACAGATGAGAAAATTAAAATGATCCATAGTCATATGAAAAATTACTCTAAATCATTACTGATTAGAGAAATGCAAATTAAAGCATCTCTGAGGTACCACCTCACACCTCTCAGATTGGCCAATATGACCAGAAAGGACAATGATCAATGTTGGAAGGGATGTGGGAAATCTGGGACTCTAATAAATTGTTGGTGGAACTGTGAACTCATCCAACCTTTCTGGAGAGCAATTTGGAACTATGCCCAAAGGGCAATAAAAATGTGCATACTCTTTGATCCAGCAATACCACTACTGGGTCTATACCCTGAAGAGGTCATAAAAAGGGGGAAAAACATCACTTGCACAAAAATATTCATAGCAGCCCTGTTTATGGTGGCTATGATTTTTTTTTTTAAAAAAGAACTTTATCATCATATTTCAAGAAATTGTCAAAGGAAACTGTCCTGATATCTTAGAATCAGAAGATAAATTGAAAAATGAAAGAATCCACCAATCATCTAATAAAAGAGACCCCCAAATGAAAACTCTTAGAAATATGATAGCTAAATTCCAGTGTTCCCAAGCAGAGGAAAAAATACCGTCAGAAAGAAACAGTTCAAGTATCATGGATCCACATTCAGAACTGCACAAAATTTAATAGCTTCTACATTAAAGAATTGGAGAGGCTAGGAATTAGAGATTCTGGAGGGCAAAGAATCACCTATCCACTGAAACTGAATATAATCCTTTAGGGGAGGGGAGTTGATAGCTAATGAAACAGAGAACTTTCAAGCATTCTTAATGAAAAGACCAAAGATGAACAGAAAATTTGATTTTCAAATACAAGATTCAAGAGAAGCATAAAAAAGTAATAAGAAAAATAAAAGATAAAGAATTTATTAAGATTAAACTGTTTATATTCCTACATAGGAAGATGATAACTTGTAGCTCTTATGATAGTTATCACTATTAGGAAAATTAAAAGGAGTATACTAGACAGAAGTTGGAGATGTTGGTTGACATTGATGGGGTGATATCTAAAAAACAAAATTAAGGGGGAGAAAGAGGATTGCACTGGGAAAAGTGGAAAGGGAGAGATAGAATGTGGTAAATTATCTCAAATAGAAGAACTATAAAGAATTATTAGATGGAAGATGGGGATATTGGGGGAATATTTGAACCTTACTTTCATAAGAATTTGGAAAAATAAATGAAGAAAAAATCCTACCAAATTTAGGTAGAGTCCTACCTAAATCAGGAAGAGGAAAAACAAAAAGACAACTTTAGATCAATTTCCTTATTGAATAATGATGCAAATTTTAAATAAAATACTAGAAAGGAGATTACAATTTATCACTAGGATCCTACATTATGACCAGGTGGGATTTATACCAGAAATGTATAGCTGGCTCAAAATTAATAAAACTATTAGCATAACTGCCCACTTCAATAATCTGAATAGATATAGGAAAAGTCTTTGACAAACTACAATGCTCATTTCTTTTAACAAAAATTAGAGAACATAGGAATAAATGAAGCTTTACTTAAATAAAATAATGGGGATAAAGTAAAAGTCTTCACAAAAAGATCAAGAATGAACAAGGATGCCCATTATCACCACTATTATTCAATATTGCTATTAGAAATACTAGTATATAAGAGAAGAGCAAGAAGGAATTGAAGGAATTATGACAGGAAGTAAAGAAGCAAAAATAATCACTCTAGAGAAATCTAGAGAATCAACTTAAAGATTAGTTGAAGTAATTAACAACTTGAGTTTGTTCCTCTGCCCACACAGAGCACCATGTGAGGCAACATCCATAGTTAGATCTGCCCGACTCCTTCTTCACTCTTCTTGTGCCTGCCCCATGGAGCAGTGACTCTCAACTTGCCTAAGGCCAGTGAGGATGGGAGTTTAGGTAGGGACCAGCTACCCTGGAACTGGGTGTATCTTCCCCAAGAGAGGTCAGAGTTGTATGGTGTTCTATTGGAGATACTTGAAAAGGAAAGTTTGATTCCTCCCATGACAAAAATAAGCCCTTCAAGCTTGTAATGGACAAACAGGAGGTTATTCGAGGTTGAGAATGAGTTGAGCAGAAGAGCATGGGCCAGAGAGAAAAAAAATGACCATCTCTCCAATCTATGCTTATGGTTCCACTGGTCACCCAGGCATCATTCCACCAAATGCTATTCTCATCTTTTGAAGTGGTACTTATAAAATAGGAATGACAGAAATGATTTGATTCCTTAGTCCCCGTTTCTTGAATTAGACACATGGAGAGTCCAGGATCACAATTTCAAGATGAAGAATATAATTTGTATGGAGCTTTTACATGATATTCCATTGCATTCACTGTATGACATTTACCCCAATTGAATGCTATCATTGGGCTTTATTTTCAACTCTTCCTCCTTGTATATATGTTTTCTCTAAACTATACATTGCAAAACTCAACCTGTCAAGTCATTCATCATCTTGTTTTTGTGGTCTAGATTAAAATGGAAATTTGGGGGGAATAGATTTAAGATTAAATATACGATCAAGTGTTAACAGCACACAGATGAGTTAACTTAGAATATGAATTATTTGAAGAAAGAAAATCTTTGTCCCTTTTATTTTTTGGATGAAATTTATCTATGTATTAATTTTTTTGCTGCTGCTGCTGCTGCTGCTGCTGCTTGTAAAGGTATAGAACACTGAGGGACTTTGAGAGCTGACATATTCTCCATGTTGAGTGATTTCCTGGTAGTATGTTACTCACCCTGTCCAAAAATGAAGGTGGGGAGGGAGAAGCTATTTCAAACAATCAATTCTCCTTCCCCCACTCCCTTTCTTAACCTCTGCCTTTTGAAAACAGATATTTTCAATTCAGTGTTGGACATTGCCACTTGTCTTTTCCACAGGACAACTCAGATCAATATAAATCTCCTTTATTGATGCCTGACTTATTTTTCCATCATATGGTTTTCTAATGGATTGGAGGACTTTTTTCAATCATTAAAAATACCTAAAATACCTAAATTCCAAAAAACTTGAATTAATTGTTAAATTGAAGATGCTGTTTGTAGAAATTTTCAACACAATGAAAGCCCAGTCACTGTCACAGAAAATCATTGCCTGTTCTTTACAAAAAAACAAAAGCAAAACTGATGCTGTTCCTCACAACTTCAACATCTCCTGTTTTTGACAGCTCCCCATACTACTAATATCTATCCCTCCCCCTGCTTTTACCACTCTACCACTGACACCTCCCTTTTGCTGTCCTGTGTAGTGATTTGATGAGTAACTGCCACCACCCATTCTTCCACATAAGAGTTTCAAGTTTTATTATTGCAATAAAATGTTTTATGCTGACTTTAAAAGAAAGAAATAAAATCAACAACTTATAGGAAACAAAATAAATCACACAAATCATCAGCATTTCTATGTTACCAACAAAGTTTGACAGAGAGAGATAGATAGAAAAATTCCATTTAAAATAACTATAGAAAATATAAAATACTTGGGAGTCTACCTGCCAAGACAAATGCAATAACTATATAAACACCACTACAAAATACTTTTTACACAAATAAAATTACTAAACAATTAGAAAAATATCAATTGTTTATGGGTAAGCCAAGCCCATATACTGAAAATGACAATTCTACATAAATTAGTTTATTTATTTAGTACCATAGAAGTCAAACTAGCAAAAGTTATTTTAGAGAGCTAGAAAAAATAATAATAAAATAATCTGGAAGAACAAAGGTCAAAAATATCAAGGGGATCAATGAAAGTAAAGTGAAGGAAGGTAACACATAGCTAGGTAATTATTAAGTGTCTGAGGCTGGATTTGAACTCAGGTACTCCTGACTCCAGGACCAGTGCTCTATCAACTGTACCACCCATCACATTCAGTTTGGATCAATGTATACTGTGGAAACAATGTAAAGACTAGCAAATTGCCTTCTGTGTGGGGTGGGAGGAGGGAAGTAAGATTAGGGTAAAAATTTTAAAACTCAAAATAAACAAAATCTTAAAAAAAAGAAAAGAAAAGTGAAGGAAGGTAGCCTAGATTTCAAACTATATTATAAAGTAATCACAAAAACAATCTGATACTGTCTAAGAAATAGAGTAGTGGATCATGGAATAGTTTAGGTACGTAATAATTTAGGTAGTAAACAATCACAGTAATTTAGTATTTGAAGAATTCAAAGACCTAAGATTTGGGGTATAAAAAGTCACTACTTGACAAAAACTACAAGAAAAACTGGAAAACAGTTTGGTGGAAAATAGATATAGATTAGCATCTCATACCATATACCAAAATAAAGTCAGAATGGGCACAAGATTTACATAAATGGGTGATACCATAAGAAAATTGTAAAGGCATGAAATAAGTTACATTCCAGATCTATGGGTAAGGAATGGTCAAGATATGAATGGGCAATTTTCAGACAAAGAAATGAAAGTGATCTCTGGTTACATGAAAAAAATTTTCTATGTCACTATTTTTTAGAGAAAAAGTTAATTAAAGCAATTCTGAGATATCACCACACATTTATCATATTGGCTTATATGATAGAAAAGGGAAATGATAAAAGTTGGAAGGGAGGTGGGAAAATTGGAACACTGATTTACTGTTGGTGGAGTTGTGAACTGATCCAACCATTTTGGAAAGCAATTTGAAACTATGTCTAAAGGGCTACAAAATTGTACTTTCTTTTGTATTGAGCAATGTCTATATCCACAAGGGAATAAAAAAAGGGAGGGGATTTATGTATGCAAAAATATTTTTTTTTATGGTAAGAGAATATTGAAAACTGAGGGAAAACTCAGTCAATTAAGGAATGGTTGAACAAGCTGTGGTATATGATTGTAATGAAATACTACTGTGCTATTTAAAAACGAGTTGGATGGTTTCAGAAAAACCTCAACTTAAATGACTTGATGCAGATTAAAGTGAGCAGAGCAGGAAAACATTGTACGTAGTGATAGCAATCTTGTCTGATGAACACCTGTGAATGCAATAGGTGTTCTCAGAAATACAGTGATCCAAGACAATACCAAAAGACATTCATATGGACTTCTCCAGTCACCCTCCACAATTTCTTCAACTTTGTCAGCATCTTTCTTAAAATTTAAAGAGGACCTATTATCACAGATAAATTAAGCTAAGGAACTAACTTTTTATCCTATTTTCTTCCTATTCCTTCAAAACTTTGCTCTCATTTACAACCCCTGTTTCTCTTTCATATGCTTTTTCCAGTTATCAAAGATCCTTTATTGTCAAAACCAATGACCTTTTCTCAATTTTCATTTTTTCATAACTTCTGTAGTATTTAACAGTGGGAATATTGAGAAAATATAAATTCAGTTCTATAATGTTGAAACAACAAAAGCATCTTCAACTACATACAAGATAATCTTTCCCAGAATGTTCCTGTTCAATCTTGATATATCCAAAAACCAAACTCATTCTCTTTCTCCTAAGTCCATCAACTCATATCTTTTTTTTTAGTTTTTGCAAGGCAATGCAGTTAATTGACTTGCCCAAGGTCACACAGCTAGGTAATTATTAAGTATCTGAGGTCAGATTTGAACTCAAGTCCTCCTGACTCCAGGGCCAGTGTTCTATCCACTGTACCACCTAGCCGCCCCAGCCCATCATCTTTCTGTTTGTTTTATCCTCTACCTGGTCACCCTGGGATTATCCTTTAGTGCTTCTTCTCCCACGTCTCTCACATTTAATCACTCATCGGGTCCTATTAATTCCATCTGTTGAACATTTCTCACATCTACCTCTCTTCTCATTATAATCACTGTTAACATACTAGTCCAAGAACTTTTTACAATCTTCCTGGGCTGCTGTTTTAGATTTTTTTTAAATTTGCTCTCTCCAACCCATATTTCATAAGAAAGAATAATCTTTTTTATGTGTAAATATGGTGGCTTTTCTGTTTCTTGAATAAAGTTCATATTCATTTGCCTGCTGTTCATGTCTCTCCACAAACTGTAGACATCTTGCTACTGGTAATTCCCATTACCTACTCTAAATTTTGATCATTATATTTACAAAATTTCAAAAGACTTTATCAGCATTATGTCCCATACGTAAGTCCTAGAAGACAATACAACTTAGTTGTAATTACATTAAATAAAAAATATAACTAGTTTATTACTGTCTCATCAGAAAGTGACCAAATATCCATTCTTCTTCCTCTGTTATTAGATATTCCCTTGCTACTAGAACCTATATATTTCCATTATTATTCTTCATGAAATGAAAGTGTTTCCAGAGCTTCTTACTCTTCCTTAAAATGGAAGTCATTCTCTATAACTAGAATTCATTTCCTTCTCATATTCAATTATTTCTCTCCTACCAATCTTTCAAAGTTCAATCCCAGACCATGTTCTTTAGGAAATCTTTCCCAATTTCATTAGTGCTATTCTACTCCTCCACCTCAGACACCACAGAACAATTTTTCTTTTCTCCAAAATTACTAATTATAATATAATTTCCTCATTTTCTTACTTTGTCATGCTTTTTTAGCAAGATGACCAAGATGGAAATATGTTCTGCATGTTTTCACATGTATAATTCATGTTATAGTACTTGTCTTCTCAACAGGTGGGAGAGGTACTAGAGGGAAGGAGAGTTTGAGACTCATTAAAAATTTAAAATAAATAATAATTTTATTTCTAAAAATTAAAACAAAACAAATTAACATTACTTATCATGTGAGTTAGCTATGTGTTGTATACAATCCCCCATTAGGCTCTAAATACATTGAGATTAAGAACTCTATCTTTTCTGCACCATATCTTCTCCATCAATCAGCACAATTCTTCACCCACAGAGAGTTCATGTTAGATGTTTGTTGTTTAATTGATACCTAAAAGGGTGAAGTGTGTGCAGCATTTAGGAATGACTAGCATCCCTAGTGCCCTTTTCAAGGCTGCTCATCCACCTTTGGTATCTACTTACCATCCAAATCCCAACAGGGGCTCCAGAAATCTGTAGCATGTATAATGGACACATCTTAGTAAAACCATCTCAGTAGATGGGCTAAACTAGTTGGAGGGTACCTGAGGGACCCCAATGCTATTAATAAGTTAGGGGATGTCTCAAACCTGTCAAGACTTCCTCCAAAAGAATTGTCATAGGAAAGCAATCTATTCCAATGAGCCATGAAGTTGATAGAAGCAGATCCTGTGGAACTAAGTCTTAGGGCTTGGTCAGACTTTAAAGACATCAAAGTTATTCACTGCCATGCCAGTTGTCTAGACTTTTGTCTTGTCACCAGACTCCAATGAAGAGAGTGAGGCTGATGACTTTGTGTAAGTCGACCTCACTTAAATTCAATTCATGTACATATCAAGACATCATCCACTAACTTACTATTTCACTACTTCATTATCATAATATTTAGCTATTTTTTTTATTTTCCCTTCCTTGAAATCCCTGTGGTGACAGGTGAGTGACAATAGCAGATGGGCATACACAGGGAGTTGTAATCATAACTCTGCACAAAGACAGTACAGGACATTCAGGTCATTTTTTCATTGGACTGGAAGCAATAGTGGGATTCAGTAATCCACTGGTGGGGGGGGGGGTCTGAGCAGCTTTTAAAATAAGTTTTTGCAAGGCAAATGGGGTTAAGTGGCTTGTCCAAGGCCACACAGCTTGGTAATTATTAAGTGTCTAAGGCCAGATTTGAAACTCAAGTACTCCTGACTCCAGGGCCAGTGCTCTATCCACTGCACCACCTAGCCACCCCATTCAGCAGCTTTTTTTTTAAAGAACCATATTGCTCACTTCCAGATTGGAGAAAAAATACACTAAAAATTATCTGCTTCATCAAACCCAAGCCTCCTTGCAGGTTGGGATCCCACCGTATGGTTAAAAAAAAAGTTAAAAAAATGTTTAAAAAGAAGATTCCATTCACCGTGAGTACATGGAAAGTGTACACACTCATAGCACAAAACCAAGTAGACTTGAATGGGAGAGAACTCAGTAGGTAACACATCCAAATAGCAGCAAAATAAAATTGGAATATGTAGGCCAGATTATTGAAAATGGAGCTGAACACAGTTTTTCTGGAATGTCCATTGTAACGAGTAATCCAATGAAGCTGGTTAGGATTTGTGATCAGATCTAATCTAGTTAACAAATTTGTATGCCTACCAAGAGGAGTGAGTGGCAGGCTCATAACAATGCAACTGCTACTTGCAAGAAAGAGCCATGCCACCATTATCAATGGGCTTGCTTCCACAATGACAAACCCAGATGAGGTCAAAGAAAATTTCTGTGAAGACCTGGAGACACTCACCATCAATGGATCAAAAGAGAACAAACTTTAAATTCAGTATGACTTTAATATTATAGAAATCAAAGAGACATGGCAAGGAGTCCTTGAAAGCAACAGAATCAGAAACATGAACAGCAATGATCATTTACTACTAGAAGGTCATGACCTTCTCATGGCCAACATCTCCACTGATCTAAACACAACAAAATGTGATGGATGCATTCTTGCAGCAAGAACTGGAATTCAATCGACAGTAGGATACAAGAGGGAAAAAAGATGTTATGTGGTGCAGAGTGCTACACTGATCAGAAAATCACCAAACTAAACGTTTGCATTCAGCAAAAGCTGCAGCCGCAAGAAAAAACAACTTCAGAAGACTCAAATGCAACAGATTAGAGTCCATGGGTGAACAGTTTTTGCTATCCTAGAGATAAAGCGAATGAGAACAGTTAGCAATGGAGTAGAAGAGGCAGCTCTCAAAGATATGGTGTCCAGCATCACATTTACTCATTCATAAAACATCAGGATCGGTTTGGTGATGATGATGAAGTAATTCACAAGCTGCTACATGAGAAGCAAAAAACTCCAAAGGCAATAGAAGAGTTCATCTGTCTCTAAGAAGACAATTTTTAACTGCATTAAAAATAAAGTGCAAGTGAAGCTAATCATTATCCACCCTAAGAAAGGATGAGGATCTATTAGATCTATTAGAATTCTATCCACATCCAGAGGGAGAAAAACAAAACAAAACAAAACAAAAAAATCCAAACTCTTCAGAATCTGAATGAACACTACATTCACTTTTTAAAAAATTTCTCTCATTTATTTCTTTCCTATCTCAAGGTTTTTCTTTCTATTCCCTTAATCCTAATTCCTCATACTGAAAATGAATAATCTGCAAACATGTTTAACACAAATGTGCATGTACAATGTTTACCTGACTGTTTGCTTTTGAGGGGAGGGGAGTGAGAAGGGAGGGTGGAAGGAAATTATGTAACTTAAAATATGCATATGCATATGAATGAATGTTGAAAAACTTTCATGACATGTAGCTGGAAAAAATAAAATAAAATACCAATTGAGAACAAAAAGAAAGGAAGAGGATCAAAGATCAACAAAAGAAAATAATCTAGGGAAAGGGCAGAGAGGGGAAGACATGCTGTGGGAACAGGATCATTGGAAGAAAGATTCAGCCAGATAATTGTCAGCATGAAGTAAAGGTATGCCATGTTAGTCTTCTTAATTTACATGCCAGAAAGGAAGACATCCAGGGACTGAGGGTCTGAGGGGAGATGGACAAGAAAGGTAGAGTTTAGAAAAGAGGACAGAAGTAGTTTTGAAGGACTGGTAAGCATATCCTAGAGATTCTGGATGTCTGACATCAGGTTCTGGCCCTCACAGGAACAGGAAAAATTTTTACCAATGGGTCTTCAGTTCCTAGGTGATCATGCCTTCCAATACACCTGCAAGTCATTAAAGAAGCATGCACTGGTCATCATCACATTTCCATTGGTTCTGTCTGGGGATGGACAAGATTTTTGGTCATTTTTCTTCCTATGGAAAGCCTTTCTAATACAGGAAATGATCCAGGGAGAATTCAATATGTGAATTCCTCTGACTATGGGAGTGGACACCAGCTATTAATAACTCACCACAAGTGATGTTGGAATGAGGAAAAGAAGAAAAGGTATAGAGTTCCATACATGATTCATGGTGAGTTGAGGAACAGAATTTCCAAGGATGGAATGTGCAATAAGGAGGAGCACTTAGGTACCTGTAGCTGCATTAATATGTGAGGGTGGACAAAGTCAAATCCTGCACAACTGAAAAGATGGAAGATGATTAGATCCTGGTGGGCTGGTGGTGCCAGAGAAAGGACTGTGTATTTGATCCTGATGGTAAGAGGGAGCCCCTTCTCTCCCAGTGTTGTTGTTTTTTTGCCTCATTGAACCCTGTTCAAAACCTGTATCTTCAATCCCTCTTCAATTCTGTAACTTAAGGTGTATTGATCAGAGGAATACTTTGATCAGCATGATATTGGAGGAAATAATAATGTTTGTCCTTCTTTCTCAAAGAAGACCATGACATCAGGGAGATGATGCCATGACAAGCACATGAATTGAATTTGAGTGAAGGGTCTGTGCTAAGTCACAAGCCTTACTTTCTCCTCCAGAGCCATCTGGATTCAGTGGCCAGATATGGATCAGGATGACTGGAGATGGCCCTGGATGCAAGGCAATCAGGATTAAGTAACTAGCTCAAGGTCACACAGCTAGTAAGAACCACTTGGATTGGAACTCTGGTCCTCCTGCCTCCAAGACCATTGCTCCATCCATTACACCACCAAGCTGCCTTTTATAGAGTGGGAGGAGCCTGAAAACCAATTCAATTTCACTAGCACTATCCATGACTGTATCTTTGACCACAGTGGCATTGTTGGCATCAAGTTCTAATGCAGAATCATCAGATTCTTTGGTCCTTTTGTTACTGGGCCCTGCTTCTTTATTACTGGGTGTTGAGACATTGCTACCTATGAACTATCCCCATTATCCTCTGCTCCGCTGCCATTTTCAGTCTGTTGGTTTTTTTGCTTCTCTGTATCCTGTTCTTAGCCTGTATTTCAGTCCCTCTTCATTACTGTAAATAGAAGAGTCTGCTGATTATTGCATTTGCTGATCCCTGCTAACACTCTCTCTTTTATTTTTTCCTTTATTTACACATTACTAAAATATTCTTAAGAGTAAACATAATACCCCCTCCCCCTCAAAAGTATAAAACCTCATGAGAAATAAAGTAAACAAAAGAGAAAATATGTGTTTCAGTCTGTTTTCTGATACCATCAGCTCTGTCTCAGGTGGATTCCATTCTTTATCTTAAGTCCATCATAGAAGTTAATTCCATATTTTTCTACAGTTGCTGTTGCTGATTGTAATTCCTTCTGTCCATTCCTCCCCACTACCATATATTATATTTTTTCTCTCCTTTCACTCTGTCCCTCTTCAAAAACATGCTGTGGGACAGCTGAGTGGCACAGCCGACAGAGCACTGGCCCTGGGATAGGAGGCCCCAAGCCTACATCCCACTCCAGAGACCCAGAAATTACCCGACCCCGTGGCCCAGACAGATCACACAGTTCCAGCTTCTTGCAAAAAAGTAAAACAAAAAAAGTTATATCTGACTATCCTCTCCTGTGAAATATCCTCTCCTCTATCACCCACATCCCCCTCTCCTCCCTCTGTTCCCCCTTCTCTCCTTTTTCTTCTAAATGTCTATACCCTATTGAGTGTGTGTATGCTGTTTCTTCTCTGAGCCACTTCCAATGAGAATGAAGGTTCCCTCATTCCCCCTCGCCTTCTCCACTTCCATACCATTGCAAAAGCTACATGAATTATCTTTTACATGAAATATCTTAGCCTATTCTGCCTTTCCTTTCTTTCTTGCAGTACATTTCCCCTTCACCCATTGACTCCACTTTTACACTATATTTTTATCTTCAAATTCAGCTCTTTCCTGTGCTTCATCTATAAAACCTCCCTCTACCTGCTCTATTAAATGAGAAGGTTCATATGAGTATTATCAGTATCATCTTTCCATGAAGGAATACACACAGTTCATTATCATTAAGTCTCTCATAATTTAACCTTTTCATCCATCCTCTCTATGCTTCACCTGAGTCCTGTACTTGAAGGTCAAACTTTCTGTTCAGCTCTGGTCATTTCAACAGGAACATTTGAAATTCCCCTGGTTCATTCATTGAAAGTCCATCTTTTCCCCTGGAAGAGGATGTTCAGTTTTTCTGGGTAGTTGATTCTCAGTTGTATTCCAAGCTCTTTTGCCTTCCAGAATATTATATTTCAAGCCCTAAGAGCCCTTAATGCAGTTGCTGCTAAGCCCTGTGTAATCCTGACTGCAGCTCCACAATATTTTAATTGTGTCTTTCCATGCTTGTAATATTTTCTCTTTGATTTGGGAGTTCTGGAACTGGGCTATAATATTCCTGGGAGTTATTATTTTGGATCTCTTTCCAGGGGAGCTTGATGGATTCTCTCAATTTCTTTTTTGCCCTCTGCTTCTAGGATATCAAGGCAATTTTCCTGTAGGATTTCTTTAAAAATGGGTTCAAAGCTCTTTTCCTGATCATGACTTTCAGGGAGCCCAATAACTTTTAAATTATCTTTCCTGATTCTGTTTTCCATGTCAGTTTTTTTTCAATGAGATATTTCACATTTTCTTCTAATTTTTCATTCTTTTGGTGTTGATCTATTGTATATTGATTTCTCACAAAGTCATCAGCTTCCTTTAGCTCCATTCTATATCTGAAGGATTTGTTTTCCTCAGAGAGCTTTCTTATCTCTTTTTCCATCTGTCCAATTCTGCTTTTTAAAATATTCTTCTCCTCAATAACTTTTTGAACCATTTTATCCATTTGACCTAAGCTAGGTTTTAATGTTATTTTTTTCAGTATTTTTTTGGATCTCCTTGACTAAGCTAATTACTTTGTTTTCATGTTTTTCCTGCAACTCTCTCATTTCTTTTCCCAATTTTTCTTCTATCTCTCTTACTTGATTTTCAATATCTTTTGTGAGCTCTGTCATATCCTAAGCCCAACTTCTATATTTCTTGGAGTCTTTAGATGCAGAAGCTTGGACTTGCTCATCTTCAGATTGAGTATTTTGGACCTCCATGGGACCAAAGTAATTGTCTATGGTCAATTTCCTTTTTTTCTTGTTTATTCATTTCCCCAGTCTGTGTCTGGTTTGGGGGTGCTTCCTGAGCTTTTAAGTATTATTGGGACACACCCCCACAAGGACTTCAGTGTGTGAGGCTTTGACTGCTCCTCTGGTCTGTGAATGACCAGAAGTACACCCCTCTGCCCTGGGACTGTGAGAGGGGTCCCTGATCTATTTGGGGGGGGCTAGACTTTGATCAGGATCCGAATGTGGTCAAAGCCCCAGAGTCCTGTTCCAGGGACAGAGGACAGACCTTGGCAATCTCCCTCCATTCCCTTACCTTCGGTGGGCTGAGCACTCAGGGTGCAGTTGCCTGGAGGCTCCTACTAGGCAGCTCCATGGGCCTGCTTCAGTTTTCCGGGATCTGGGCTGCCACGGCTGAGCTGAGTGCTGTGGCTATCCTGTGGGCCTGGGCTGTGTGCTTGCTCAGGCAGCAGCCTCCTTGCTGATCTTCCAAGTTGTGCTTGGTGCTCCCTGGGGTGCAAGTATGTACTGTGCCTTAGGAATTTGAGGACTTTTAGACATACAGAAAAATCTTTCTTTTGTAACCAGGGGATAATTTATTTGTGTAAGATCATTCATTTACAACAAAGTATATTAATTTTGCAAATTTTATAATGGTCTAGTTTTACTACTTATGACAAAAAATTTGAAACCAACCCTACCTTCAAATTTTACATAGTGGTTTGGGCTTCCTGGTCTGTTTTTTATTGGGTGGAAGTAGATTATACTACTCTACCCCTAATCTAGTTTGGGGCATGTAGAGTTTGTTTGTTGTTTGTTTATTCATTCATCCATTCATTTATTTGTTTATTTATTCATCATTTTTTAATTTATTTATTTTCTTACTTATTTGCTTGTTTATTTGTTTAGTTACTTATTTACTCATTCATTAATTTATTTGTTTGTTTATTTGTTTATTTATTATTTATTTCTTCCTGTATATCAGTTTCCAATAATTCTATAGGACTAGTGGGGAAACATCCCACTAAAGTATAGTGCAAAAGTGAAAAAAATGAGAAAATGGGACTAAATATATGAGAAACCTAGTAAAAGACAAAAGTTCCAAAAGAAATTTTCCATGGTTTCTAATTCCTTAGAGAAAGCTGCTAGAAATCTCTCCCTTGAGACTGAGAAGTTGATCCAGTACACAAGTGAGACTACCAAATCCCTTCAAAATGAAGTAGATTCCTTTTTTTTTAGATTGTCATGCAAAAGTATCTGGAGTTAGCTTTATATCTGATTTACAGGTAGGGGTCTACACATTGTCAATCAATTTTGTTGTCCCTCCATTAATCAATCAATTATGAAACTGAAATTATGACAAGACTCCACAAAATTCAACAAATTTTAGCAGACACCCAATTGCCTGAAAAAGAGTCAAATAACCCTCTTCATATGTTCTTATCTATTCTCCTAGGTAACAGGAGGACATGTATTGGCTTCATAATCAAATTGACTCTTATAATCATCCTAAGTCACATAATTTTTCTATTAGTTTTGTGTTAGTCATTGTATTACTTGTTATAATAAACCCTGCTCAAAATGGATTCCTAATAGTCTGATGATGGTCAAAATACCAATCTTGAATATACAATGAACCTTATATAAGTTGCATTGTATTGCAGAAAACAGAAGGAGCCCAACCAATTCCTTTTTATAAACAGTATCCATTTTGTGACTTAAGTTTTGATCATATGATTTCAGGGCAATCAGAAAGTACTAATTGCAAAATGATAGTGGAAATAATGGTCCAACTTTTGGTTAGTACCCTCCAATTTCATTATGCTTTGGCCAATGAAAATAAGAAACACACTTGTTCTTTGCTATCTGTTATGTGCTGTCCTTTTGCACATTGATGGGCATTTGATCCAAAGTTTTGTGCAACTTGCTAGCCTGCTAATAAATTGATTTGCTCAGATCTTGTTTCCTCAATCTTTAACTATGCCACCATAAGTGAAAATGCAAACCTAAAAATTTAAATTAAGATAGCAAAGATTCTTAGAAGCTGGATCTGGCAACTGCTATGGGGAACTTCTGCTTCTCTCTGGAAAGTGGAAAAGAGAGAACTACTTTAAAGAGATATCCCAGTTATTTCTATCTTCTATCACCTTCCAAAGACAAAGTCTCTCCAATACAGGTTGATAACTTTCCTCCAGTATTTCTAGTTATAGAAACCAATAACCAGAGGCCCTTCCTAGTGGAGTGTGGCAAGTATTAGGAAATGCTATAGTCATTTTTTAGAAAAATTATTAAACAAGATAAATCAATTCTACACTACATAGAAATCAATATTGGACTATATAGAAGGAACACCAAATTGCCATGTTAGGTATTACTTATTCATCTACTTCTTCTTGGGAGAATTGTGTGGAATGTTTCTGTGTTTGTGAGAAACATTTTGTTCAATCATTCATTTCTGTCTGAAGTTGATCCCAAAGCACAGACTACCAAAAGACCACGAAATTTCATCCTCCATCCTCATTAAAGTAGGTAGAATCTGTAGTTAAGTTTTATCATTCTGAGGACATTGAGATGTTAAAGTGAGGTACATAGAGATTTTTCTGGTTTTCTGGTTCTAAATTTTTCTGGTTTACGTCTAACTTTCTTTGGGGTTTGCTTCCTTCAGGAGTGCAGCTTTGGTACCTCTCAGTTTTACTTCAAAATGGATGTCTGATCTTTAAGTCTATTGACTTTTATAGGAGCTATGCAGCTGCCTCTGATGATGTTTTTTGTCCTTGGTTCTTGAAGACCAGTACATCAGGGAGATGATGTCATGACAAACACTTGACTTGGATTTGAGGTATTAGCTGTGCTAAATTCAGTGGCCTCACTTTCTCCTACAAAGTTATTTGGATCCAGGGGCTAGATATGAATCAGGACAACTGTAGATGGTCCTGGATGTGAAGCAATTAAGGTTAAGTGACTTGCCCAGGATCATACAGTTAGTGTTAAGTGTCTAAGACTGGATTTGAACACTTGTCCTCCAGACTCCAAAGTCAGTGTTGTATACACTGTGCCAACTAGCTACCTCTGCCATTGTTTCTAAGGTCTCCTGGAAAGGTGTGAATTTTCCTCTGAATGAGATTTTTGGTAACTCACTCAATCAAGTTCACAGCTTAGCTTTCCCTCAGAAAGATTCTCCAAGTCACAATCTGGAGTTCACATCTAAGGAATGATGTCATTTAGATATTTGAGTTGACATTAGACCTTTATTTTGGTTAAAATAATCTTCCCATTCTTGGGAATTTTTGGATTTTTGGCTTGGGAATGAATGCTTGAAGGAAATAATGCATGCAATAAAGGAAAAAATATGAATGGATGAACGCAGGAATAAGGAAGACATTCCTATGGTTTCCATTTGTGACTAGAAAGGAGAAATCGTCATAGCCTGAAAGATGAACAGGAGTTGAAATTCCTTTCAATTCACAAGTAAGAAACAAAGAAGAAGGTTAGAGAAATTAGTGGAGGTAGAGTTGAAGAGCTTGAGGAAGAGTGCAATCAATATTTTGAAGCAGCACCTGGCTTAAGGAGATAATTGATGTGTGAACTCAAATCCCTGATCCAACAGACTTCCAACTCTGCCAACACCTTCATCCAGATGTCTATAAATTCCCATGTTAGTTTCCTCTTCATATTTTCCTGAGTCAGGCCAGAGCACAGTCCCTTGATTCTTTGATGTCACCACTGTCACTTTTTTTTAAATTTAGATATCCATTAGGGGGGGAAACTGGAAAATTTGAAATATATGAACTCTTTCTTTTATGAAAAAAACAAATTTAGAGATCCATCCCCTTCTTCCCAATTGGAGAATTTTAGTTGATTTAGTTATTAATCTTGTAGGGCTCTTGATGAAAGATGGAGTTTCATTCTTACACTTGTATTCTTCAAAAACAAGTGCTGCTTGAGGAATAATTACCAGCAGCGAAGTGGTGGTCTTAGTTTGAAGGGGAGATTGTGAATACTTGAGAACATCGTTCTTTTTTTTGTCTTTTTTTCAAGGCAATGGGGTTAAGTGGGTTGCCCAAGGCCACACAGTTAGATAATTATTAAGTATCTGAGTCCAGATTTGAACTCCATGGCTGGTACTCTATCCATTGTGCCACCTAGCCACTCCAGAACATCATTCTTTATGGAACCCAGTGTGAGTTAATATTATATAATTAGTCTCAAGGGTGTCTTTGTAGAAAAGGAAAATAACATCCCATCCTAGAAGGTTCCTGCACAGCAGCACTTCTCTTTACAGAACCAGGGCTGCTGGGCAGGTAGAAGGCCACAGAAGTCAAAGGGAGCAGACTTGCAAAGCTCTCTCTCCCTGAATCAGACTGCATTTTGAGGACAAAGGATCAGAAAAGTGATTTCAGACCATTACTACCTTGAGCTAGTCATTTTAAGGAACCATCTCATTTTGAGAGCTTTGCCAAGTTGCTCTTATCTTTCAGGAGTACTCTTTACCACTACACATTGGGAAGACTTCCCAAATCTTGGCTCCACAGCTTTATGGCAGCCTGTTGCCACTTCCCACATGGAGGATCTGGTGAAGGCTGAGAAGAAGTCAAGCAATGTGTATCAAATCCCCAAATGGTGTAAGAGGAAAGCACCATACCAGAGGAAGCTTCCCTCACTTAGTCAGAGAATTTCCCCCCCTCCCTGGCCAGGGACAGGCCCTGGTACTCAACCCAATGGCAGCCACTGGAGAGCTGATGTTCTCAACATCCTCAAGAAAGGACTGGAACAATGATGGTACTGAAGACTATGGATTGCACAGACCTTTTTTCCCCTGTAAGTCAGAAGAACATGGAAGGAAGAGCAAGAGGAGGGTGCTTCTTCGGATTCTATCTCTGGTCAGGGTCCAAGAAGTAGAGCTCAGTGGATTACTTTCAAAGGGTCCATTGAGTAGAGAGGACCTGGAGAAAGTGGCAGAGCACAGAACAGCACTGCTGGGCCACTATGAAAGAGTCATCCTCTCTGATATCAGGTTCTCTGAAGTGCAGGAGGTGAGCCAGCTCCTTTGGAAGAATATCTTCCATCAAGTGATAGAGAGGTTTGGACAGCTCCTGAAACATAGAAACACTGTAAATTCAGAGCACATTCACCATAGACTCTTGGCAGTCTTGGACCAGGGCACTGCCTTCTTTGAGTTTGCTTGAACAACTCCAGAAGAAATACCAATTTTGGCTGATGGACCATCTAGAAAGATCAAGTCTTGGCAACAAGTTATTAGAGGAACCCTTGAAATCAGCCTTGAGCTGTGCCCAGAAGACTATGATTAACCTAGGAGACCTGTCCAGGAACTGTGAGCAAACCACCACCAACAACTTTGAGAAAGCATAGAGCTGGTACCTCCAGGCCAAACAGCTAGATCCCTCTGATGGGCACCCTTATAATCAGTTGGCACTGTTGGCAGTGCTTACCAAGAGAAAACTGGATACAGTGTGCTACTTCATGAGGAGCTTAGCTACAGTCAGACCAAGTGTTTCAAGTGAGAAGAACTTGACAAAACTAAGGCCACCAAGTGCAAGGCAGTAGAGAGACACAAGTTGGCCATCTTCAGTAGTTTGGGCCCTGGGGATCTTTTGCAGACTTTCATCCACAGTTTTCTTCAAGTTCATGGGCAACTCTTCACTGGGGTTGAAATGGAGTCATTTCCTACAGAGGCTGATGAGCTGCTCATGAAGTTTCAGCTTCTTCTCCAAAAGAATCCCACTGCCATGGGAAACCACCAAATGCTAAACCTCATGTTCATCAATATCTTCTCTGCCTACAACTCTGCCAAGAAGCAGTCTTCCTCAGAGCCTGGCCCTTCTCTGATCCAGAGGGAAACTACAGCTCTAGGATTAGCCATGTTGAGTCTGCTGGTGAGCTACTGCACCTATTGGCTTCAGCAATGCCCTAAAGCTCTTGCAGAGTGCCCTGCAGAGAAGGAGGAAGAGGAAGAGAAACCTGGTCAAATCCTGGTTTCCTCATTCAACCCTGCCCTGAAAACACTGCTGCCCAGTGTGAAAATTGGATGCCAATGGATGCTTCTCTTTAGACGTACCTGCACCCATTCTCCTGCTCCTTTGATGTCTTACCAAGAGGTTTCCAGATACCTGTGGGGAACTTTAGCTCAACTCAAGCAATCATTGAGGATGGTGAATACTTCAGAGACACACTTGTATAGGAAACCAGGTAATGGACTCACCCTGCTCATCTTGGAAGAGTATCAACTCTTCTCAGATTTTGGTCCCTTATTGGGTGTTCCCCAGGACCCCTGCTATATGAAGACCAACTCAGACAAGGTCATTGCAGGGAACTGCAGATGAGTCCATGTATTGAAGAATTTTCTAGAAGCCCTTGACAGGCATTCGAAGTCCCTTCTGGAGTCAGAGGATGCACAAGACCAGGCCATACAGGCACCCAATACAGACTTCAACAAGAAGGAAGTGGGAAGACAACAGCAAAGAAGTCTGGGAGTTAAGGAATTGCTGAAAGAATTCTCAGGAAACTGTCTCCAGGAAGATGGTGGAGATCTTGGCTCTCATCTCAGCATGCTGAAGACCAAGAAGCTAATGCTGGCCAAAAAGATAAAAGAAGAACAGCAGCATCAAGAGAAAATCAAAACTATTCTGCAGTCCCTGGATCAGCCAAGGCAGATGCAGGAAGAAATTGGAGTCAGCTTCCTTGTCCTGGACACCAATAGTTTCCTTCAACATCTAGAGAGCCTGAACAAGTTGTTAAAGGAGAGGAAATATATATTTCTGGTGCCTCTGATTGTCATTCATGAGCTCAAGGGCTTGAGCAAGAGGCAGCAGGGGGACCTGAAGGCTGGGTCACATACCTGGGAACTTCAGCTGTGGGCCCCAAAGTCCCTTGACTTCCTTGAGCAACAATTTCAGCAGAGGAACCCTCACCTCAAGGTTCTTAGCAGCCAGGGGAAGGAACTGCAAACCACTAGCTATGACAAGAGGGAAATCCTCAGCCAAGGAAATTATGATGACTACATTTTATGCTGTTGCCTCAATTATCAGAGAGCTCAGACTAAGAACAACATTCCTCCCAACAAGAATGAGCAAATTCAGCTTCATGCTTGTGGCCTGTTCCTGCTCACCAATGATTGGACCCTTCGGGTAAAGGCACTGGCCTCCAATGTGCCAGTGTGGGACAATGAAACATTCATAAAAGAAATGAAGCAAGTGCAGCAGCAGCAGCAGCAGCAGTAGCAGCAGCAGCAGCAGCAGAAAAAGAAGAAGAAGAAGAAGAAGAAGAAGAAGAAGTATCTTCATCATTATCCTCCTTCTCCTCTTCCTACTCAAGGGAGAGAGAGCCAGGCTTAGAAAAGATTCAGAGAGTTAGGTCTCTTCTTATGAGTCTCAGCAGAATCACTAGAATCCTTAGTCTTAGGTTTTCCTTTTCTTTAGCTTATTATGCTTTTCCAAGAGGATTCTTGGCAGCCTCATTCAAATTGAAACTAAATGCAAATGAAATCTTGCATTGAGATTTTTTTTGCAAAAGATTTTAGCAGGCAAATCTACAAATTACTAGGAACCAGAAAAGTCATTCTACTCACTGTGAAGATATGATATTTTCCAGACTGCTCTAAGAACAATTGCCTCCAGGGACCAGGCAACAGCAGAGGACAGCAGTACTCAAGTTGAAATGTAGCGGTTAACTGAAGCTGGCTTCCATTTTTCTTCAGTTCTTATTACATTCTTTTGGTCTATTGCTTTATGGCATTTGTTGACTGAGTCTCTTGGTAACTTTGCTGATATGTTTGTCTCCCTCTTGCTTATGCTCATCCTGAAGCTGTAGAGTCACTGAACTTGTCCTTGCATTCCTTGTCTCTATAGTAGGGATATCCAACCTTATTTTCAAAAGTTTTATTAAAACAATAGACAATATATTTTGATTTGCAATTTTAGTGAGAGCTCTGTAGTAGCTCAGCTTCATTTACTAAATCATTTAGTAAACCCACAGGCAGGCTGCATAAAATTGCCCTGCAGGCCACATTTTGAACAGCCCAGGTCTATAGGTTAGAGATCTGCTCTTTAGGGGACTATTGTGGACATGCATGAACTCTGTAATACTTGTACTATATCTTAGAACTTCTCTTCTTCATCAGAGGATAATGCAATGGAGTTGTACAACAAACAACCAGCCAGTGAGCAGAATTTCTGAAGCTCAGATATACCAGTGTATATGTCACTTTGCCAATGAACTCTAGCCCCCCGGGGGGGTGCCTATAGGTGTCAGATGCCAGAAAACCAACCTTAATCAGCTCAGGAGCAATCTTGAGCAGAATCTGAAGACTCAGGACTTTCAAAACATCTTGCTGCCTGGTTTATTTTGTCTACACATATCCTCAGCCTCTGCTCCCTTCTGAGAGTCTGTGGATAGTCTATTTATCTCACCTCTTTGGTTTTTTTTGGCTATTCTCCTTGGGGCTTCTGAAAAACTCTCTCAACCTTCTCTCCCCCATAAGTCTTTTTCTCAGACAATAAACATGTTTAACTGGTGATCAGACTCTGTTCCATTTGTTCATTTATTTGGGGATCATCTGTAAACAGTTCAGTCATGAGAGATGGGTGCTTTCAGAGAGCCTTTCCTCTAGGAGACTCATACCTCAAAGAACAAAATCCTTTCTCAGAATAAAAGAAATCATAACTTTTGGGGATAACCAAGAAGAATGAGACAAAGGGTAGGTTTCTATTGTCCTCCAAATGAAAGACTTCATTGTGTGGGGGTGGGGTGAGGCTGAAATGAACTTTGAGATTGGTTGCAATGAAGAATTTGAGGGACCATCATCTCTGTGGACATTGCTCTGAATGAAGAAGGGGGAAACGAGTTCTATAACATTATCAAAACTGTTTAGAAGAGATGAAAATTGTGCATTTTCACAAGTTTCATTCCAGGAGGAACACATAAAGCCCATAGAAGGAACAAATCAGTCCAGCGATCAAGAAGCAAAAAAATCAAAGATCACACTAAATGGAAAGAAAGAGAAGACACAATGAAAAGAATATGCTAAAATGACAGGATTTTGTTGTTGAAAAGGTGGAAGAGAAAAAGAAAAGAAAGTGATTGAGGGGAGCAGAGGATCAAGTAATCTAGTTTGCTGAGGAAAAGAAAATGAGGGAAAAGGAAGAGGGTCAAGGAATCAAGTGGATAAATAATCTAAGGAAAGGGCTGAGAAACTGGAGACTGGGAGAAGGGAGAGAAGACATTCTGTGGAAATTTGGAAACTGGAAGAGAGATTCAGCCAGATAATGTCAATATGAAGTAAAGGTAGTACATTTTAGTCCTAATTTGTATGGCAGAAATGAAGACATACAGGGATTGAAATTCTGAGGAGATAGATAAGAAAGGTGTTTAGGACAGAGGACAGAAGAAGGTTTGAAACACTGTTGGGCACACCCTAGGGGTTCTGGATGACTGACATCATGCTCTGGCCCTCAAAGGAACAGGAAAATCTTTCATTAAGGGGCCTTCAACCAGATGATCATGCCTTCAACATATCTGGTAGCCAATGGGGAGACATGTCCTGGTCATCATCACATCTCCATCATACCTATCTGGGGATAGACAAGATCTTTCCTAGAGATGAAAGGACAATGATCATTCTCATCCTATGGCAAATCTTTCTAATCCAGGGAATGATCCAGGGCTAACTAGAGTGTAACATCCTTCTCTGACCCTGGAAGTAGACACCAGTTGTCCAGAACTCACTGTAAAATGATGGTAGAGTGAGGGGACTGAGGAGAAAAGGAATAGGGCTCCAGATATAAGGCATATTGAGTGGAGGGGCAGAGTTTCCAAGGATGGAATGTGCAATAAGGAGGAGCACTTAGGTGCTTGTAGCTGCATGCTAGTGCATGGGGGTGGGTAGATCAAATCCCAGAAAATTGGAAAGCTGGTTGATGGCTTGATCGTGTTCAGTTGGTGGTGCAAAAGAGAGGGATGTGTTTTGGTCCCAAGGGGGAGAGAGGGAGGCCCTCCCCTCACAGTGCTGATGTCGTACAGGAATGCTCTGGTTAGTCTGAGACGGGTGGAAAATCTCTCTGGCAATGGAGGAGATGGGAGGAGGAAGAGAGCTGGAAAGGGAAAGTTCCCCCAGAAGGCTCTTGCCACAGTCCAGGTGAAAGGTGATGTCCTTGGGTCCTGCTCCAGCGGTGGCTGTGTCAAAGAGGAGGTCACTTAGACTAGAGGGATCGGTGCTTGGGAACTGCCCATTTCTTCCCAGGGATTGGATTTGGGCTGCAGGTGTGTTGGGGTGATGGGGTGAGCCAGGAGTTAGTGTATGTGGTGGGGGGGGAGAGCTTGCAGAGTAAGACTGGCAGTGGAAGAGGACATTTCAATTTTAAGACTTGGTGAATGGGATGGAGATGCTCTAAGTGCCACGAAGAGGTAAGTTTGGGTAGGGGGAAGGGCATCTGCAGTGCCAGGAGGCTTTCCCATGTTTGTGGGCTGGCTATGGTCCTTCCAGGGGTGAGAACCCCCTGACTGGAGTTGGTGGCGGCGGCAAGGGGGAGATGGAGGAAGAGGGCAAGCGTCCTTGACCAACGCGCTCCAATCAGGGGGCACTGTTTTGCGTCTTTGCCAGGCGGGTGGGGACCAGGTCCTTTAAAAAGCTGGAGTCTTCTGGGCCTGGGAGCTTCCCAAGGAGCAGAAGTGCTGAAGTTCATTCACTCGATCTCCCTTTCGGGCCTTTGATCCAGCGTCAGTCAGAAAAGGAGTTTCAGGGCATCACTACCTTGGGCTGGTCACTCTAAGGAGCCATCTGGCTCTGGGAGCCTTGCCCGGGGGGCTCTTCTTCATCTCCAGGAGCACTCCTCACCAACACACTTCCGGGAAGACTTCCCAAATCTCGTCTCCTTGACTTTCGGGAAACCGTTGCTGCTTTCCACCAGGAGGATCGAGTGAAGACTGAGAAGAAGCCAAGCAACATGGAGCAAATCCCTGAATGGTGTGGCAGGAGCATCTACCAGCTGGAGCTTCCAGGACTTGGACAGAGAAATTTACAACAAGTTTCTTTGAGAAAGGCCTCATTTCTCAAAATTCTAGGAAATGAGGCCTGATTTATAAAAATAAAAGTCATTTCCCAATTGATAGGTAGTTTATAGAAGAAATTAAAGTTATCAATAATCACATAACAATTCATTCCATAATCACTATTTATTAGAAAAATCCAAATAAAAACAATTCTGAAATATCATCTAATAGCCAATATCAGATTGGCTAACATGACAGAAAAGGCAAATGAAAACCGATGGAAGGGATGTGGAATAATAACTACATTAATGTATGTATCCTCCATCAGATTTCTGCTTTAGGAAAATGATTTTTACAATGGTGCAGAGGATGGATTGACATGAGAATTTGAGATAGTTATACCAGTTTGAAGGTTATTGTACCATAACAGGGCAGAAATTATAAAGATTCAAACCAGGTTGGTGACTGTTGGGGAAAGAGAATGTTAAGAATTATTGAAGGGGGGGGGCAGCTAGGTGGCACAGTGGATAGAGCACCAGCTCTGGAGTCAGGAGTACCTGAGTTCAAATCGGACCTCAGACACTTAATAATCACCTAGCTGTGTGGCCTTGGGCAAGCCACTTCACCCCATTTGCCTTGCAAAGTCCTTAAAAAAAGAGTTATTGAAGAGAATTGAAGAAAAGTAGAGTCATTGTGGTATTTAAAGGTCAAGTAAAGTAAGACAGATAAGAGTTGACAGTTCTTCAAATGTATTATTTTACAAATGTAAAATGATTTGGGGGGGGGGTGTTGCAAGGCAATGGGGTTAAGGTCACACAGCTAGGTAATTATTGTCTGAGACTGGATTTGAAGTCCAGTCCTTCTGACTTCAGGACTGGTGCTCTATTCACTGAGCCACCTAACTGCCCTCTTTAAACACTTTTTAACTGATCTGTCAAGAAGGAAGAAGAGGAGATGCCATTTTAAGGTCCTGGGTTTGTTTCATCTGCAATTGGATGCAAGTTTTCTGCTACTGAAAAGAAGTAAGTGAGAAGCCTGTTAGAACCATCTATGATCAAGATCTGTGATAGACCATGTCCCCCATGCCCAGAAAAGCATAGTTACATTGGGCATGTCTTCAGAAAAGAACCTTTAGAAGCCTGAAATTAAAGCAAATGAAGGGAGACTAGGAGTAAGCAGCAATGACAAAGGTAGGAGGTTATGGGGATATTAGCTGTTAAGACACACCCTTTCTTGTCCATAAAAGATATTACCTTGTACAACAGGAATTTCCAATGCTTTCTTCCTCCCTTAAACAGAAACAAGCTCCAGGCAGTGAAGCCAGGCCAGCAGCCCCAGCCTCCATGGTATGAAAGGTATTTTGTTGCACAAGATTATGCCATGGCAGAGTTTAGTGTTCTGATGTTTGGTTTCTATAGTACTCTTCCCAGCCCAGTTACAAATACACAGGTTAATTAGTCCCCATAACTACTGTACTGGTACAATGCCTTTTCTTTTTGAAGTATTAGAGGAATGTTAATTCTCATAATGCTTTTATGCTGTTCATCCATTTCAGTTATGTCTAATTCTTCATGATTTTATTTGGGGTTTTCTTGGCAAAGATATTGGCTAGGGTGGCTTGTCATTTCTTCTTCAACTCATTTTACAGATGTGGAAATAGAGACAATCAGGATGATGTAATTTATCCAAGGTCACATAGTTAGTAAATATCATCCATGGCCATATTTGATGAGTCTTCTTGACTTCAAGTCTCGTACTCTAACCATCTAATTGCTCCAGTGTTCTTGAGATCTCAGTGCTATTCTCTCCTTCTGCTAAGCAAATATTTGATGCATTATTATAGTTCTGGAATAAAACTGGAAGGTAGACAATGAGATGGCTTGATGGGAAATGTGGACTTTCTGAAAAAAAAACCCTTTGAAAAATATACCTTTGACATCCCTCTTCTCCTCAGGTACAGCAGTTCAGGTGCTTGGAGCTTTTGTCATAAGCCTTTCCTTTCAGGTATGAACCATCATCAACCATTTTGCTGTTGAATTTGTTGTCATATTATTAAGTCACCTAACAATTTCCTCTAAAAATCGGATGTAGTGAAAGTAAGTGGTGGTTGTGGGGAAGAGAAAGCAAATAGTCCAACCAGAATGAGGCATAGACATAGTAGTGATTGAGATCAACTCATGAATGGGCCTAGGAATGGAAGGGGAAGCTGAAGGAAATTTTGAAATCAAACTTTACCATTTTTTTAAGGACTGGTCCTTGAATTATCATCATTCTTGCTCCATCTCTGAGAATTTTCCCTAGGATTATGAGAAGTAGACACATGTTACATTGTTCTCCATCATAATTCAACTTGACATAAAGACAAGAATTCTCAACTAGAAATCAAGACCTAAGTGACATATCTAATTCTGTCACTTATTAAATGTTGATGTTGCCTGAAATCATGGTAGGACTCAGACATGCCATTGTTATAGAGGATAAAGAAGAGGAAAGGGCAGAAGGTACCTATCATTAAAATAAGTTAAGCATGATATCTGCAGGGATTTAATGTATCATTAGCATTTGCACCATAATATTTCAAAATATGTTAATATAATGGTCAAATATACTCATCTGGACACAGAAGCAGTAATTCTGAGTACTGAGCAGCAGAACACCAACACAAATGATGACATTAGCCTTTTTTCCCATTCTGGAACTTCCTGTAGGTAATATATAAAATGAAGGTGTGTCAAGATCTCTGACATGATGCTCCTAAACTTGTTCTTATACTGTCACTATGAAATTTCTGTTTTGGAAGAAAGAAATAGACAACCAGTTGTGTCCATTTTGTGGCAAGTTAGCATAGTTCTGGAAAGCATCATTGTCTATGTCTTTGTTTGTGATTCTTGATATATATATCTCCCTGGGGGAAAGTCTTGTTCATCAAACTATGCTGAAACTTTCTGAAGGTCTTACATACAGAGTGCAACACAGGATTGAGCAATGATACTGTTTCTGTGATACCCTCTTCCTTGACACTACCTTCTGAGCCTTTGCCTCTTCTCTCAGGTTCTCTATTCTCTCTATGTTGGTCATAAGCAAACAAATTTATTTCTGAGCTCTTCTCTATTGCTTTAAATCAGAAGTGTCAAACTCAAAGCCCTTTCAAGAAGAGCAAAATTTATGAGTGAAGTCTTAACCAGATATTTTACAAAATAAATAAAAATACATTACAACAAAAAAAGTTAATTTGTGACTTTCTAAGTCAGCATGTGCCCTGGCAGGGATATGTTTCTGTTTCAGTCTGATACCAGTACTTTAAAATTTACAAATGCAAAAGAAAAAGAACAGATCTTAATATTCATCAAGGATTAAAGAATCTTCTCACATCATGAAGTGCCTTGGTCAAGGATCCCTAATCAGTTTTATGGTCAAGAATGGTCAGGTATTCATTCATCAAAAGAAAAGAAAAGATAATAGGTTTGGACCTGTGATAGTTCAGAAAATTTGGCTAATGTCTATCAACAATCAGCAAATTAGATTTTTTCCTGATTTGAAATTTCTGTAGGTAAGCTTTTACCTTTTTACTTAACTGTTACTAGTCAGAAGCAAAGATGTAAATATTTCACTGAAATTATCTGTGCCTCATTTTCTCCAATAATAAGATGAGGATAATAACACCTATACTGCTCCTTCATGGTATCACTATGAGGAAAGCACTTTACAAACTGAAAAATGATCCATTCATTTGAATTGTTATTAGGCCCTCTTGGTATATTTCAATAGCATGTTTTATAAAATTTAAGGCTGAAAAAATAAAAATAATAACCATATAACATTCGTTACCATTTTGTTAGCCCATGAAAGAATGATTTTTAGGTGTGAATGGTCCTTTTTGTGAAGTTAGGAGTCATCAGCTAACTAAGCATATTATGAAGTTAAAAAAAAGCACAGGTACAATCTTCTAATTTTCTCACCTTTGAGGAATATTAACCATAAGATGAACTTTAACTGTGGAAAATGTACATTCTCTATGCTTTTCTCAGGTAATGAGAATGTCAAGATGGGATTTCTAAGCCCTAATTCCAAGTTGATATGAATTTAAAAAAATAATTTTTCAGAGAGGGCTTTTGAGGAAAAGAATAAAATTCTTTAAAAGAATTATCCCTAAATTATTAAATAGATTGGGAATCCAAAATGGCAGGTAGGATTTTAAAGTTGTTTTTAATGTCATGATGTCATTTTAAAATGTTTTTAATGTCATAACAGGAATGAAGGAAACAATCATTCACCTACTATGTGTTAATAGCAACTAGGTGGGAGCACTAACCCTGGAGTCAGGGGAAACTGAGTTCAAAACCAATCTCAGACACTTGACACTTACTAGTTGTGTGATCTTGGGCAAATCACTTTACTCTGATTGCCTTACATCCAAGGCTATCTCCAGTTTTCCTGAACAATATCTAGACAGTAGACTCAGATGATTGTGATTCTGTTGAATTTACAGCCACCAAGTCTTCTCACTGTATTTATTTATTTATTTATTTTTAGGTTTTTGCAAGGCAATGGGGTTAAGTGACTCACCCAAGGCCACACAGCTAAGTAATTATTAAGTGTCTGAGACCGGATTTGAACCCAGGTACTCCTGACTCCAGGGCCGGTGCTTTATCCACTGCGCCACCTAGCTGCCCTGACTCAGATGACTCTGGAGGAAAAACTGAGGCTGGTGACTTAGCACAGACCCCCCTCACTGTAATGCAATTCACTTGCTTGCCATGACATCACTACCTTGAAGTCGTGATCTTCTTCAAGAATGAAGGATGAATGACATCATCATCATCATCATCATCATGTTAATAACTTTCAAAAATCTCTTTTCATCCTCCCAACCCTAGAAACACTGGAAAGGCGAGCAATTTTACATTTTTACAATTGACGATTAAGTGTCAGGAAGAGATGAAGTGATTTGCCTAGAATGTAATTAAGTTCTGGAGGTCATATTTAAACTCTGTTCTCCACTACAGCACCTGACTGAACAATTTTTATTTAGCCCTTCTCTTTAAGGAGTGTGCCAACTTATCAGCTTATTGACAACTGATACTTCTCTTCATTAAATAAATACCCTAACCATCTAGAATGGGTGGATGAGACAATTTGTTGCAAAGGCCATAAAGATGGCTAATGTGGGTACTGTGAAGTGCTTTCAGCTGGTCAAATATCAAATATGGCAAAGATCATGCATTGTATCTGGGGCCATCACCAGTCATTTTGATTTTCGTCATGTCACTGGACTTTGATGGGAAGAGAGAGTGAGGCTAACAACATGGCACAATCCTACCTCACTTAAACTCAATCCATGTATAAGCCAAGATATCACCTGCTGTCCCTCATTTTGGTGGAAGTTATTATTGAGTTTTTCCAGTCACGTCCAACTCTTCACGACTCTATCCAGGTTTTCTTGCCAAAGATACTGGAATGGTTTTTCATTTTCTTCTCCAAGTTATTTTACAGATGAGGGAAGTGAGGCAAAAAAGGTTAAGTGACTTGCCAAGAGTCACACAGCTAGTAAGAATCTGAGGTCAGATTTAAATTTCTAAAGATGAGTCTTGACTCCGGGCCTGGTTCTGTATTCATTGAGCCACCTAATTACATCAAATATTTTACCTGCTGAATTCCTGTGGCAACAGCCAAGTGATGAAGCAGCAGGTGGAAATACACTAGAAGCTGTAGCCACAGCTCATCACTACAGGCAGCCTAGATCATGTGGTCATCTTTTTTAGTAGATGGAAGCATCAATGGGATTCAGCAGCCCTCTGGGGGGGGGTCTTTTTTTAAGGTTCACTTATGGCATGAGGAAGGGGGCTAGAAAAAGTTGCACTAAAATAATCTGCTTCACCCAGCCCTACCCTACTTACTGAGGCAGTCAAAGAGTCCACCCTGCTGTCAAACACCCCCAAAAGTACAAAAATTTTGCAAAGATGATTCCATTCACTATTAGTATGTGGAAAGTGTACAAACTCATGAGCAACACTAAACCTATAAATCTGAGTCATAGACAGGTCTTCTTACAAGAAAACTTAGCAGGTACCACAGCCAAATAGTAGCCCTGAGAGAAAGTAGGTTTGCAAATAAGGTCAGCCAACTTTAATTGGAACTGGACACATGTTTTTCTGGATTGGTCATTGTAATGAGGAATCTAATGAAGCTGGCATAGGTTTCAAAATCAGATATAATCTAATCAGCATACATGTCTGCCTCACAAAAAAATAAAACATGCAACAGCCATATGTGGGAAAGCATCATGCGGCTGCCATCAGTGGGTATGCTCCCACATTGACAAAGGTCAAAGATGAGGTCAAAGGAAAATTCTATGAGGACCTGGAGACCCTCATCATCAATATGCCAAAAGAGGATAAGTTTGTAATTTTGGGTGACTTTCACATCAGAAAAGGTACAGACTATCAGATAAAGTACAAAGTGTCTGGGAAGAGTTAGAAACAACACAGCAATGGTCACTTACTACTGGAGATTTGTGTATCTCATGGTCTTCTTACCACCACATTGCCTTCCATTTACCTAAATACAAAAAAATGTCATGGATACACACTTGCATGAAGCACTGGTATTCAATAAACTTCACTGTAAGGAGAAGTGACAGGCAGGATGTGAGAGCAACAAAGACAATATGTGGTGCAGAATGTTGGACTGATCATAGGTTAATTTTGTAAGAAGTCAAATGGGATTCATTTTTACACTGCTAGCAATAATCCAAAGGACTTCTGTGATTCCTGGAACACTATTTATGGGCCAAAAACCTCTGGTGCTTCTCAATTACTCTGCATTGACAGAGTCACACTGATCAGTGATAAGAACACAATGCTGGAGAGATGGACTTTCATACTATTTATTTCTATTTTATTTTATTTTATTCATTATAGTATTTCATACTATTCTCAACAATCCATCATCAATCACTGCTGAAACAATTGACTATGTGCCTCAGGTTATAGTTGATCCCTTTTTAGTCAAATCTCTAACTGAAGAGGACATATTAAATATCATCAGGTTTCTTTTGAGTGACAAAGTACCTGGAATGAATTCCATTCCAGTAGAGATCTACAAGATCTCTTTCAGATTATATGACATGAGGAAGTTATCCCCCAGGAGATCAAGGATGCTACCAATGTCTATATCTATAAAGGAAAAGGAAGCAGGCATGATAATTACAGGAGAATTTCTCAATCATTGTTGACAAGACTCTTTTCAGAGACCTCCTTAATTGACTGATCCCCTCAAATATGGTCATTTGCTTGAGAACCACTGAAACTTCATATTGGTCCAAGAAATAGTCATCATGACATGGAGAAGTGCCAGATGTAGAGCAGAGGTTTGTACACAAGGTTAGTCAACCTGACCGAGGTCTTTGATGTGGTCAGTGGTCATGGTGAAATTAGGTTGCTCAGAGAAATACTTCAGTGTTGTATGCCAGTTTCATGATGGCATGTTTGGATGGGTTATGAATGAAGGACAATGCTCTCATGCTTTTCGAGTCACCAATTGTGAACAGGACCATTAATTTTCTCCCAAATATTTTGGCATGATGTTGTCTGTGATGTTGTCAGATACCTTCAACAAAAGATGAAAGTAATATCAAGGTCAGATACTGCACTGATAGTAAACTATTTAACTTGCAAGGGGGCAGCTAGGTGGTGCAGTGGATAGAGCAATGGCCCTGGACTCAGGAGTACCTGAGTTCAAATCTGATCTCAGGCACTTAATGATTACCTAGCTGTGTGGCCTTGGGCAAGCCGCTTAACCGCATTGCCTTGCAAAAAAACTTTAAAAAAAAAGCTACAAGCCAAGACCAAAGTGGAGGGAAAGTTGGTGCTAGACCTTTCATTCACAGATGATTGTGCATTCAGTGCAGCTTCTGAGGCTGAGGTGCAATAGAATATGTAACAGTCTCTGCTGCTTGTTCTAATTTTGGTCTGACAATAAACACCATGAAAACTGAGGTTGTCTATTAGTTAATACCTCATCAATCATACATGAAACCAATGACTACAGCAAATGGAGAAATTGTGAATGCTTTGAATAGTTCATTTACCTTGTTAGTACACTTTCCAAGGATGTCTGCATAGATGATGAAGTTAGTATATGTATTGTCAGGGCTAGACAAGAAGTTGGGAAGAAAATGTAGGAGGAAAAGAAGTATGAAACTGCTTATTAAACTGAAGATCCATAGAACCACTATACTAATCTCATTGTTGTATGCCTGTGAGACCTGGATAGTTTGCCATTGTCATGCCAGGAAACTGAATAACTTCTATTTGAATTAGAAAAATTCTGAAGATCACCTGGCAAGATAAGGTACCAGTCACTGAGTTCTACTCTCAAGCTGAACTGCCAAGCATTCAAACTCTGCTGGAGAGATAGTACAATTCCAATGGGTTGGCCATATAGCACAAATGCCAAATATGCATTAGCCTCAAAGAATATTTTATAGAGAATTTTCACAAGGCAAGCATTCACATAGAGGTGAGAGGAAGCCATCAAAGACACTCTCAAGGTCACTCTAAATATCTTTAGCATTGATTGTGAGAGATTCTGGCACAGGACTAACCAGCATGCCATAACCACATCAAAGAGAGTATTGTGCACCATGATCAAAGCAGAATCTCAGTATCTCAAAGAGTATGTGAACTGCACAAAACCAGAGATATCTCCATACCAAATGTTCTAAAAGATTATGTGTCGTAGAGCCTTCTGAGCTCATACTAGATTGACCAATCACAGTTGTATACACTATTCCCTCACTCCAGCAGCATGTCATTGGTGTTCTTCAAAAACAAATGTTGAACAACAAGAATCACAGGAATGGAGGAATCGTAGAAACTGTGACTTTCTTAATGAAGTCTGAGAGATTCACTTTATTTGACTGCCATATCATAGTGCTGACTCATTGTATTTATGTATTAATTAGACTCCTAATTTTTTCAAACTGCATTCTAAGTAATACTTATAAAATTGATTTTCTTAACACAAATGTAGGATTTTACTTTTATCCTTTAACATTTAATTTTATTCAATTTGGTTTATGAAATTTTTAACAAATTCTTTCATCTAAATTCTTTCATTTTTTTCAACTGGCCCTTCAATTTCCAGTTCTTTGCCAAAACAAAAGGAGATGCTGTGAATATTGTTGTATATATGGGCTTTTTGCCCTTTTTCATGATCTCTTTAGTATTCAGAACCAATAATGGTATTCCTAGATCAAAGAGTATGCACAGTTTTATTACCTTTTGGGCATAATTTCAAATTGTTCTCTGGAAAGGTTGGATCAGTTTACAACTCCATCAACAATGTATTAGTGTCTTCCCACATCCCCTCTAACATCGATCATTTTCCTTTCAAGTCATATTGGTCAATCTGATAGATGTGAGGTGTTTTAATTTGCATTTCTCTATTCAATAATTATTTAGAGAAAATTTTATATAACTATAGGTAGCTTTGATTTCTTCAAGTGAGAATTGCCTTTCCATATCCTTTGACCATTTATCAATTGGGAAATAGCTTCTTTTAATAAATTTGACTCAGTTCTCTATAGATCTTAATGTTATCTATATTTTATTATATTTTTATTTTGTTAAATAGTTCCCTTTACTTTTTAAGTGTATGACATTAGGTGTGAACTCAGGTATTCTTGACTTCAGGGATGGTGCTTTATCCATTGCACCACCTAGCTGCCCCTCTCTATATATTTTAGAAATGAGTCTTTTGTCAGAAACACTAGTTGTAAAAATTATTTCCCAACTTACTACATTCCTTTTAATTTTGGTTGCAGTGGTTTTGTTTATGCAAAATATTTTTAATTTAATGTAATCAAAGTTAACCAGTTTGCTTTATATAATTTATATAATTTATATAATCTCTTCTTTTGTCATACACTGCTCCCCTTTCCATAGATTTGATAGGTAAACTATTCCTTGTTCTCATAATTTATTTATAATATTACCTTTCATGTCTAAATCCTGCATCCATTTTGACCTTATCTTGTGTTTGAGATGTTGGTCTATGCCCAGTTTCTGTCATATTATCTTCCAGTTTTCTCAGCAGTTTTTATTGGAGTGAGTTTTTATCCTAGAAGGCAGAATCTTTGGGTTTATCAAGCTATTATTATGCTATTATACTTGTTGTTTCCTTTGCCCCTAAACTCTTCCACTGATCCACCACTAAACTTCTTTTTCTTAGAGAGATTTTATTTATTTTGAGTTTTACAATTTTTCCTCTAATTTTGATTCCCTCCCCACTACTCCTCACAGAAGGCAGTCTGTTAGTCTTTGTATTGTTTCCATGGTATACACGGATCCAAATTGATTGTGATGAGAGAGGAATCATATCCTAAAGGAAGAAACATAAAGTATAAGAGATAGCAAAATAACATAAGATAAAGGCTTTTTCCCCCCTAAATTGAAGGTAATAGTCTTTGGTCTTACTTCAAACTTCACAATTCTTTCTCTGGATACAGATGGTATTCTCCATCGCAGACAGCCCCAAATTGTCCCTGACTGTGCACTGATGAAATGAGCAAGTCCATCAAGGTTGCTATCACCCTCATGCTGCTGTTAGGGTGTACAGCGTTTTTCTGGTTCTGCTCATCTTGCTAAGCATCAGTTCGTGCGAATCTTTCCAGGCTTCCCTGAATTCCCATCCCTCCTGGTTTCTAATAGGACAATAGTGTTCCATGACATACATATACCACAGTTTGTTAAGCTATTCCCTATTTGAAGGACATTTACTTAATTTCCAAATCTTTGCCACCACAAACTGGGCTGCTATGAATATTTTTGTACAAGTGGTGTTTTTACTCTTTTTCATAATCTCTTCAGGGTATAGACCCAGTATTGGTATTGCTGGATCAAAGGGTATGCACATTTTTTGGGGGGGAGGCAAGGCAATGGAATTAAGTGGCTTGCCCAAGGCCACACAGCTAGGTAATTATTAAGTGTCTGAGACCGGATTTGAACTCAGGTACTCCTGAGTCCAGGGCCGGTGCTCTATCCACTACGCCACCTAGCTGCCCCTGTTCCAGTTATTTTAAATGGAATTTCTCTTTCTATTTCTTGCTGCTGTTTCCCATTAATAATATATAGAAATTTTGAGGATTTATGTGAGTTTATTTTATATCCTGCAACTTTGTTAAAGTTGTTAATTGCTTTCAATTGTTTTCTATATGATTTTTCTATGGTTCTCTGGGTATACCATCAAATCATATTCAAAGAGTGAGAGCTTTGTTTCTTCATTATTGACTCTGATTCCTTCAATTTTTTTTTTCCTTCTCTAATTGCTAAAACTAACATTTCTAATACAATATTTTTGTTTTAATTTTAGTTTTTACAAGGCAGTAGGGTTAAGTGACTTGCTCAATGTCACACAGCTAGACAATTCTTATGTGTCTGAGATCAGATTTGAACTCAGGTCCTCCTGACTCCAGGGCCCATGCTCTATGCAATGCACCACCTAGCTGCCCCTCTAACACAATATTTTATAATCCTTGTTTCACTTCTGATCTTATTGGGAATACTTCTAGCTTATCTTCACTACATGTGAGCTTATTTCAGATAGGATCAGCTTGTTGTTTTAGGGAACATTTCATTGATTCCTGTACTCTCTAGTGTTTTTAATAGGAATGGGTGCTGTATTTTGTCAAAAGCTTTTTCAGCATCTATTGAGATAATCATATAATTCCTGTTAGATTTGTTATTGATATGCTCAATTATGCTGATAGTTTTCCTAATATTAAACCAATCTGCATTTGTGGTATAAATCTTGCTTGATCATTCTCTAGCTCATTTTTAAAGATGAGGGAACTGAGACAAACAAGATTAAGTGACTTGCCCAGGGTCACACAGGTAGTGTCTGAGCTCAGATTCAAACTCAGGAAGTTAAGTCTTTCTAATTTCAGAACCAGCACTCTATCCACAGCACTGATTGGCTACCCTTACAATATATGTCTCTGTTATTGAAAAAATTTTACAGAGCAAAGAATCAAGCAATAATCCCTGGGGAATTTCAAAAGGTCCTTTTGTCCAATTGGACTTTGAATATTTAATGACTAGTCTTTGAGTGTGACCATTTAGCCAATTTCAAATCCATTTACTTATAGAAAAGCAGAGACAACAGAAAAAGGACAATTCCCTACAGATCTCATTGAAAAGATCCTTTCTATTAAAAGACAATATTATCACCAAAATCTATTTTGTTCTTTAGCAGAAATTTTATGCAGATATGTGGGTTGTTTAAATATAAAGACATAGTCATATTTGATCTCCAATCCACTTTGTATTCTATATCAGAAACAAAATGTTCTATTTTCTTTAATCTCTTATGATTTTTTTTCACCCTAGGTCCTCTTCCAAATATCTTTCATCATGCTTCTTCCTCATCAAGTTTCTGAATTTTCACACAAGTAAAATTTTTTGTTTCTAGTTTTGCAAGGCAAATTGGGTTAAGTGGCTTGCCCAAGGCCACACAGCTAGGTAATTATTAAGTGTCTGAGGCTGGATTTGAACTCAGGTACTCCTGACTCCAAGGCCAGTCTGCGCCACCTAGATGCCCCCTAAAATTTTTTATGTACAATGCTAACTCATCATTTTTTCAAACTAATATTTCTTTAAGCCATGGTGCACCCTTTTTCTTTCCTTTAAAAGAAAAACCAAATTCAACTGGCTTCTTTCTTCAAAAATTATATTTTAGTTGAAAATTTAACATTAAACATTAGTCTTAATTGTTTAATAACAATTTACATTTAATTCAAATATTTTGAGATCCACTGAAGAAATTCCTTCCAATGATGCAAATTCCAATGATGCATCTCATTCGGTGTTACTTGTTTTCATATCCTTCAAGTTCCTCACAAGTCATCTACCCAATATGCTAGAGATCAGATCACGTTTTAAACAACCACTCCATTCCCCCTTTCTCTCAGAGTTACTCTTGAAATCCCTGGGGGAAGCAACACTAATCTTTTTCATGAACAACCTGTCAAGTGTGAATTAGGAAAGTCCAGAGATTATGAGTTATGTATTTTTAAACTGTGTATACATTATATTCTTTCCTTCTCCACTCATATACTTATTATTATAATTTATTTTGTTAAATATTTCCCATTACATTTTTTTACAAGGCTATGGGACTAAGTGACTTGCCCAATGTCACACAGTTAAGGTAGTATTAAGTGTCTGAGGCCAGGTTTGAACTCATGTCCTCTTGACTCCAGGACTGGTGCTGTATCCATTGCACCTAGCTCTCTCTCTCTCTCTCTCTCTCTCTCTCTCTCTCTCTCTCTCTATATATATATATATATATATATATATATATATATATTATATATATATATTTTATATATATATAAAATATATATATATATAATATATATATATGTATATATATATGTATGTATTAGAAATAGTCCTTTGTCAGAAACACTATTTATAAAAATGGTTTCCCAACTTACTACATTCTTATTAATCTTGGTTGCAGTAGTTTTGTTAAATGTGAGCTCCTAGAAGTCAAAGACGACTTTCTACATGGTACCTTGCATATAGTACATGTTTAATATAGCACACTGTTTTTGGAACTTGTGCTCCTAACCCATATTCAGACTATGATGTTGCATTCTCAGAGAATAGCTAAATAATGCTCTCCTCTCTGAAATACTTTTTTTAAAAAGATTTTTGCAAGGCAATGGGGTTAAGTGGCTTGCCCAAGGCCACACAGCTAGTTAATAATTAAGTATTTGAGGTTGGATTTGAACTCAGGTGCTCCTGATTCCAGGGCCGGTGCTCTATCCATTGCACCACCTAGCCACCTAGCCACCCCTCTGAGATACTTCTAAATGGCAACCTTAAGGGGCAAGAAGATGGTTTCTCTACTTCAATTTCTCACAAACTCCCATCTATTGTGTTCTCCCCATATTGATCAATAGCTAAAATCTTTCCAATATTAATTTGACCATTTGATCTCTCCTAAATATCAGTTATCAAATTCACATCAATTATATTATGCAAATGTGATATTTCCTAAGGCTATATAGCAAAAATGAAAGAAGAGAAGCATACTCTTTTCCACTATTTTGGTTCTTGGGAATAGTGGACTCAAACTTAATATGATGACTACAAAATATTTACCTCATCAAAATCACTTCTGGGTAAGGCATAACCAGCTGCCATGTTGATTCACTGTTGAGCTGGGTCATACTGGTTGGTGCTTAGAACTGATTCTTCACTCAATTCAGCTGTAGTGGATACTGGCCGATTCTGAAACAGAACCCAGTTAGAGGACTTCTGGTGGCTCTTACAACCTTTTGGAATTCATATAGTCTTAATCTTATCTGTTTCATCTCAGATGGAATTCACTTCACTTCAAGAAAGAGTACCTGCAGCAGGAACTGAAGAAATCGTGTGCCATGCATTCATGGCCACATGGAAGACAGTAAAGAATGCAGCCATAGCAGCTCCTGTTGGGTGCTATAAGAACATAGCATTTCTTCATTGGTTTTTGAAAGCCACCAGGCAGAAAGAGAGGGTTTTTTCTGTTCAAGACTTTTGTATGCATACTCACTTCAAGCTCAGCAGCCAAATTAGTGTTTTTTTTTTCACCATGGAATAAACTGAAAGAAAACAGTTACAGTAGATCATTAAAGGGAAAGCCCCTCCATCACCCATATGCAGAAGCAAATTTATCAGGGCTCCATATGGATTGATACCAGGTAGAGAATAGTGTGTATGCTTTATTACCTGGTACCTCATCAGTCAGTCAAGTCAAATTAATAAACATTTATTAAACACCTACTATTTGCTAGAGGGCAGCTAGGGGTATTGTGGATAGAGCACTGGTCTTGGAATCAAGAGGATGGAGGTTTGAATCTACTTCAGATACTTGACTTTTCCTAGCTGTGTGACTTTGGACAAGTCACTTCACCCTGACTGCCCCACATCCAGGGCATCTCCAGCCATCCTGACTCATATCTGCCCACTGGACCCAGATGGCTCTGGAGGAGAAAGTGGGGCTGGTGACTTAGCACAGCCCTCCCCGCCCCAATCCAATTCATGTACTTGTCATGGTCTTCTTTAAGAATGAAGGACAGAACATTATTATTATTATTTGTTAGACATTGTGTTAATGTGAAATATATGAAAAAGGGTCAAAAGCAGTCTTTCTCAAGGAGGTCACAAGTTAATAAGAAGTACAATATCCAAATCCTTATTTGAGTCCAAGATACAAAAAAGATCAAGAGCTCCTATTGTAGATGAAATCTGATATAAAATCTCTAAGTAATTTCCCAATTCTGAGATTCTGTGATTACTTGATTAATTGCAATTCCTTAATTAAAGCTACATAATTAATTAGTAACAGAAAAGGAACTATAACCCAGACTTCCTAAGGAAGGATGGTGATCTTTCAACTATGCCCGACTGCCTCTCCATATTGCCTGTGGTCAGTCTTGCTGTTGCATCAATCTGCTACCTCTGCTTTAGTGGATTCATTCCATCCTCCAGAATTTGATGTGGTAGCTCTAGTAGACATCACCTTTTATGCTGTTACCCTTCTGTCCAATAATAATGATGACTCTGTAAGTAGCCTTATCAGCAGCCAGGTGGACATAGATTTTGTTAGCTATATGTAACTTCAAAAGAACAAACCCCAGCAACCTGATTCAGAAACACCCTATTCTATATCTTGGACCTGCTCCAACACCTCAGGAAGGTAATCATTCCTATATGTGTTAGCTGCTCACAATACACAAACTGCCACTTAACAACTCCAGTTCCCAGCAAGGGAAAAGATGCAGTATTTCAAATTTTATATTTCTGCTAATCTGACAATTTGAATAGCTATCCCAAAATCTACCTGACAAGAAACATATTGCTTCAATAAGCAGAAATATTGAAATTGAGTTTTTGCTCCCAAGTCTTGGTTCCCCAAGGCCATTGTGCTAATTACTCAAGTCATGTAATAAGTCCATTAGGATGTAGAGATGGGGTATGTGTGTTGTGCCATTTATGAAAGAGAATTAAAGCCAGGAATTGTTGCAGAATAACACTTCAAGGGAAAATCAATGCTCACAATAAAATTGTTTGGGGAAATTCTCTCTCTCTCGATCTGGGTCCAAATTGCACTATGTCTTATTTAAGGAAATATTCCAATGAGAACTTTGCCTAGGGAAAGAAAGGACTTCCATTAATAAGAAACTGCTGCTGCTTGTTTTCTTCCTTTATTCCTGCTCCCTCTCCTATCTTAGCTCTCTTGTTATAGTAATTGAGTAGAGTTCAGTATTTCTGCTAACTTGGAAAGAGAAATTAAAATCAATTCCATCAGCTATTTATACACTGGCTTTCATTTCAGGTATCATTGAAGCTGCTAAGCTGAACATCCAAATCTTGGGACCTTTTAGCCCTATAATCCCAGAGATTTTAACAACAGATATAAAATGTAGTTCTAATTCTTTCTATTTTCCTTTGTCTGGGAGGAGCATGGTGTAACAGAAAGAATGTTAGACTGAGGGTCATGAGAATTATGTTCTAGTTTTGCCTCATATAACTGGGAAAATTGACTTACTCCTATATGTTTGATAAGCTATTAAAATCTTTTTTCAGCCATTAAAGATTTTTTAAAAAGAACATTAAAGACTAATTTATTTGGAGAAAACAAAACCAGAAAACATGACAAAAAAAAATCAAATTCCACAGATCAAAGGATGGGAATTTTATATCAAAGATATCTCCCAGGTAGTAACTTACTATAGTAAATTTATTTAGCTATTAAAGATCTAAGTGACCAGGGCAGCACAGTGGATAGAATACTGGTCCTAGAGTCAGGAGAACCTGAGTTCAAATCTGACCTCAGAAACTTAAAAAATTACCTAGCTGTAGGACCATGGGCAAGTCACTCATTGTCTTGTTTAAAAAAAAAAGATCTAAGTGATCTCCAAGTTCCCTTCCAGTCCTGAGTCTACATCCCATTATTTAAGTATAAATAAATCAGTCTATCAATGAGCACTTAATTGAACACTTACTGTGTACCAATCACTTTGCTAAACATGGGCAATAAATACAAAGAAAGGCAAAGAGGGGTCCTACTTTCAAGAAGTTCATATTCTTCAGTATTCTTATATGTGCAAAAAGCCCACATTAGAATGACAAAGGTTCAATTAGATTAAATTCTTAGAACTCTCCCAAATTTAGGGGTATTCCTGTCTAATCCATGTAATTTGGATCAGTCTTTCTATTAGCCATCACTTAGGTCCCAGTTACTGAATGGACTTTGCTTTAATCTCAATTTATTCATCCATGACTTCTAAATGCCCACAACTATTTGAACTTTAGGTAATAAATCCTTGAGATGATAAAATATCTAAGCAAATCTATTCCTGGCTTTATTTGTGCTTTGCTAAAATCAGGCAGGAAAATTGAACCTCAGACTCAGTCCTACCAGAATTTTATTTGATTATTTGTTTGTTTGTTTTTACTACATTGTGGGCCACATTTCAGAGTTCTAAGGATTAGATGGAATCTGAGACCATGAATTAAATCTATACTTTATGAAAACTTCTAAATATATTAGACTGTAAATTCTTAGTACACATTGTTTCATTCTTCATATTTATATCTCTAGAATCTAACACAATGTTTGGTACATAATAGATGCTTAATAAGAACTTAGGCTTGATTTATTGATATTTGACATTCACAGAAAAAAATATCCAGATCCTGCATGACTCAACTTGAATATGAGTCAGCAATGTGAGCAGCCAAGGGTTGGGTATGACTTCTTTCTCTCTTTTTTCTTTCTCTTTTTTTCTTTTTCTTTCTTTCTTTCCTTTACTTCCTCCCTCCATCCCTTCCTCCCCCCCTTTTTTTTATTTTTTTCTTTGCTTCCTTCCTTCCTTCCTTCCTCTTCTTTCTTTCCTTCTTTCCTCCCTTTCTCTCTCTCTCTCCTCTCTCTCTCTCTCTCTCTCTCTCTCTCTCTCTCTCTCTCTCTCTCTCTTCTTTCTATCTTCTTTCTATCTTTAGTCTTCTTTTCTTTTAAAAGCATAGTGTCCAACAACTACCCCACAAGGCAATCCATTCCATTTTTTGGATAACCTTAATTGTTAGCAAATTTTTCCTTCCATAAAACCCTTATCAACTTCTCTGCAATTTCTGCCTAATGCTCCTAATTCTGCCCTTTGAGTCCTGCAAAACTATGGTAATCCTCAACCAAACCCTTTGATCCCTTTATGAAATCAATGATTTGGATCAAGAGATATATGAGACCCTCATTACTTCATGCAAAAGATGAAGAAATTGAAGTTCAGAGAGGCTAAGATATTTGCCTGGGATCTAATAACTGTCTGAGGTAGTAGTTGAACCCAAGTTTTCCTGACAATAAATTCACTATATCATACTGTCGCTCCTTGAAGACTCCTCTTTTCTAGGTTAAACACCCCCCACTTCCTTAAACTAATTTTCCTATGGCATATTTCCCAATCCTCTCATGCCCCAGTTATCCTAAAATATGGGGTGTAGAACCGAACCCAACACTCTAGTTGTGATGTGAATTAGCCATCATATCATGGCCTCATGTTAGACATTATGATGCTCCTAATTAAACTTGTGGCTAGGATAATTTATTTTTATCTCCAGGTTATATTGTAAAATTCATATTTGAGTTAAGTCAACAAATACTATATTCCAGGCTCTAGGGTAAGGGATGGGGAAACAAAGAAAGCTAAAAAAAAGTCCCTGCTCTCAAGAAGGGGGAGGCAACTTACACACAACTATATTCAACCAAGATAGAGACAGAATGAATTGAATTATCTCAGAGAGAAGCTTCTAGTGTTATAAAGGACTGGGAAAGGCTTCCTGTAGAAGGTAGGATTTTGACTGGAATATAAAGGAGTCTAAGGAAGTCAGGAGGCAGAGATAAGGAGTAAGAAAATTCCAGAATTTCCTTGGAGAACAGTCAATAAAAATGTTCAGAATAGGGAGATTGAGTTTTGTGTCCAAGGCACAACAAGGAGGTCAATGAAATTGAATTACAGAATATATGGTTAGGAATAAAGTGCAAGAAGACCAAAAAAAGGTGGCAAGGGACCAGGTTATGAAGGACTTTCAAAACCAAACAGAGAGTTCATTTCGGGACAATAGGGAAACAGTGAAATTTATTGAATGAATGAATGACAAGGTTCAACCTGAACTTTATAAAGATCACTTTGATTCCTAAGTTGATCAATATACTAGAATGAGGAGACTTAAATGAAGCTGTCAAGTGATGAAATGATAAGGGTCTCCACCAAGGTGGTAGCAGTAGCAGAGAAGAGAAGAGAGCACATATGAGAAATGTTGAAAAGGTTAAAAAAATAGGACTTGGCAATAGAGAAAAGCAGAGCAACTCACTAAAAAAGTCTAAGATCTTTTTCACAAGGATAATTACTCAGCCACATTTGCTTCAGTCTACATTTGTGAAGATTATTTTTAAAACCAAAGTGTAGCACTCTAGGAGGTGGTTTGTTATCCTGAACTCTCTTCTCTTTCATTGTGGGTATCCACTCCTTATTAATCCTTTTTCTCCTCCTTCACAATCTAAAGCCCATTGACTTTGAAAAAGAAACAAGAGGCATGAGAAAAACTTGTTATTGAATCCTGCTTATCCTTCCTTTGAATTCTGTTCTCACAAAATCAATGACACATATTCCCAATGCTCCTTACGAATTTTATACTGAGGTTCCCCTCCTCGTGAATCTTTGGCTCACCCCTGTCTAGGGGATAAAGATATAATATTCCAATAGACAACTTCTATTCTGCCTCTGATCAGAACCCAGCAGGTGACCATTTCAGATAATATTCAAACCAGACTCCTTTTCTTTTCCATTTCAAAACTTGTACTTCTGCTGACATCTCCAACCATGTTCCAGCATCAGGTGACATTCCACGAACCATCAGTTTTTCCTATTTGAAAGATTGGGAAAGATATTGTCAACTGGGATTTTATTAATCATTTTAATCATTTCAAGTTAGGACACACCCTAATTCCTGCTTCCACCCAGTCCCTGGGCTCTACCAGGAATTACTGGGAAAATGTCTATTAAGATCAGCTTACAATTTCACAATGACAAGCAAACATTTTATATGCAGTCAGAACCACATGCAATTTCCAGTATAGAATGGGAGGTAGAAGATGAAGGGAATGGACAGGAAATTTGAAGTATAATTATGACAGGCAACAAGTTGGAGATGTAATTCAACAATTCTGTTCAGCAGCAAAATGAACCCATGTGCACAAGGTCAGGTGCTGAACCTGGAGAAAGCAAGGTGCCCAGGCTCCACCTGGGGGGCCTTAGGCCACACCTACAACTTTGCCACAAGGAAACTGTCTTTCTGATTCATCAATCATGGTGCAACGGGAGCTATAAAAATCTGCAGAAGATGCCTTGCTGAATTGTTAAATTTAAAAAGAAGAAGGAAGGAAGGAAGGAAGGAAGGAAGGAAGGAAGGAAGGAAGGAAGGAAGGAAGGAAGGAAGAGAAAGAAAGAAAGAAAGAAAGAAAGAAAGAAAGAAAGAAAGAAAGAAAGAAAGAAAGGAAGGAAGGAAGGAAGGAAGGAAGGAAGGAAGGAAGGAAGAAAGAAAGAAAGAAAGAAAGAAAGAAAGAAAGAAAGAAAGAAAGAAAGAAAGAAAGAAAGAAAAGAAAAGAAAACTTGGTCTTCTCTTTAAGTCTGCAGAACCTTGGTTGGTACAAATAAGGAACAAAAAAGCTTGCAAGGAAAAGATGTGGCTTTTATTACTTGACAGTACCCAGTTAGATTGTTTATTATAGATGATGGTGGATGTAACTATGCAGGAAGTAATATTATCTTTTTAAATTTTTATATTTTATTTTTATTCAAATTTTTATTTTTTATATGTTTTATCTTTCTATTACCTCTTTCTGAATATATCCTGCTCTACTGCAACAACCAACATGCTACTCCTCGCAAAAAAGAATCTATATGTCTTTACTTATCTATTTATTTATCTATCAAAAAGTAGTTCAGCAAAACTAACAGTATATACCTTGTTTCATATCCCTGGTTACTCTCCACTGCAAAGAAAGGAAGCAGGTACATCTTGCCTCTTTTCTGGGACCCAGGGTGGTCATTATAATGTAATATGCTGTTTAATGAGGTCCTTCCTCCTTGATGGGAGGTAAAAGTGGTTAGGTATAAATTAAGCAGAAATGAAGCTTAAGATCTCTACAAAGTCCTAGGTGGAAGGCTTTTTGTTTCATGGGTTGACTTTTCATTCTTGAAGGCTATGTAAGAAAAGCGAAATGGTCTGAAAGGTTCTATCAAGTTGGAAAGACGTCAAATAAAATTTATAGATGCAAATTATTTTATAATAACAACAAAAATAGCAATAACTATTGTCCTTTTTGAGTCGCAAAACACTTTCCAAATATTATCTCATTTGAACCTCACGATAACCCTGTGAGGTAGGTGTTATTAATATTCCCATTTCACTATTGATTTTACTGCCTTTCTTTTTCTCAATTGCAGATCCAGTACTTAACATGGTGCCTGGCACATAAAAGGTATTTAATAAATGCTAATTTAATTGAATTAATTAGAAAACTCAGGCTGAGAAAGGCTAAATGACTCACCCAGTATCAAACAGTTACTAAGTATCTAAGGCAGGATTTGAACTTAGGTTTTTTGACTCCAAGTTCAGCACTTTATCCATTGCATATTCTTTCTGAGGTCTAGTCTAGGAATAGTAGTTTCACCATCTGATTTTTCATTGGTTGATGAAAGTCTATGAAAAGGATAAAAATGAAGGGAAAAAATTAACCTAGGCAGTTGCCTTCTTTTTCCACAGTGACAATGGAAAAGAGAAGGAAAGGGGACAGATGATACTAAAGACTATATGGTTTTTAATTCAATTAGTGGCATTCTTAATGTGCTATTTTTGACCATTGACTAATGAGTTGATGATATTCTTTGACAAGATTAGAGAAACACACTAAAATTGGAAGGGATTTCTAAACTACTCTATCCCAAATAATATTTGTAAGGAAACCCTTCAGTGTAGTGCTAAGTGCTCATCTAACCTCTGCTTGAAGACTTCATATCTTTGAAGGCAATCTATTATACTTTGGGGAAGTTCTAATTGTTAGATGATCATAACTCAGTTGGGTTTTTTTTAATAGCTTCTACTACTTGCTCTTTAGGACCCTGAAAAGCAAGTCTAAGCTCTCCTCCATTTTCTAGTCCTTCATGCCCCCATTACGATTTCTCTTACCGATATGAAACATACCATATTATTTCAAGTCCCCCAATGACTTACTATTCAAGATCTTCACCATCCTAATGTCCCTTCTTTGAATGCATCCCTCTTTGATAATATAATTCTTAAAGGGCAATCCCAAAATTAAATGTTGTACTCCCAAGTGCAGCCCGATCAAAACAGTAAAGAGAAGTACTATCCCTTGAGCAAAGCAAACCAAATCCAATCCAACCCATATCCATCATGCTACTCCCCAGTCATCTTCATCCCATGCTATCAAGTAAACACCCTTCTCTTCCTCCAATTCACTTTTTCACTAATTTTCTACATCTAACTGGGGATGGTTATCAAATCATTCACCATCGGATGGCCCTTACCAGCACACTCCTCCTTGGCCATCGCTCCCTTATATGAATTATTTTCCTCATTAATATGTAAGTTCTTAGAGAAAACAAATATCATATATTTGAATGTCCAGTGCTTAGGTTTTTGCCTGGAATACAGTAAGTACTTAAATATTTTTTATTCATTTCAAAATACTAGATGCTTTGTCTACTAATATAGAGATTATATTAATTGTTTGGTTTTCATGTCTCTGTTGTCCCATACTGAACTTGTGATCCATTCAAAATCCGAGTTATCCCTCCCCATAACCTATCAAGCTGTCGATTCCCCATCTTGTGTTTCTAGGAGTTATTTTTGATCCCAGTACAGTACCTTACATATGTTTCCACCCATTTTCTTCATCTTAGGTTTGGAGAATTGTTCTAGTTCATCGAAATAATTTTAGCTCCTAGTTATATGTCTCATCCAATGGATTTACCTTCCCTCCCTCCCGGTTCCATGTAATCTACCTACATGATTTAAAAAAAAAACAGTCATCTCTACCTTCATCCAAATAATCCCATCTCTGCTACTTCCTCCCTGAGTGACTTGTGGCAAGGAATTACACTTTTCTTGCCTCATTTCCTTATTTACAAACTGAGAGGCTATCTCTAAGGTTCTTTCTTGCTCCAAATATACCTCTGACCCTATAATCTAATCCACATGACTTTATTTTGCCCACAGTGAAAGCATGGGTTACTTTTTCAAATGCTTTGTTGAAATCTAGGTATACTCCAGGACATTGCCCTGATATACAAGTCTAGTAACCCTGTCATAAAAAGTAGGGTTAGCCTGACATAGCCTGTTATGTTGAAGCAGGTTTGGCTCTGATAGATTACCACACCCATTTTTAAATGTTCACAAAGTAGCCTTTTAATAATGGGTTATATAATTTGACTTGGAATCATCTCAGAATTTGAATATTCTCCTATTTCCTATTTTGAGAAAGGTAGAACAAAACTTGTCCCTCACTAGTCTCATAGCAGCATTCTTGTGGTTCATAGATCTTCAAAGAATACTTCTAAAAGGTCTATTAATTTTCCAAGTCTCTGAGAAGTGATTTTTTTTTTCTCCTGGTCTTGCACAGTTGGGTATTCTTTTCTTAGTTGCTTAGTTTTCATCACCGGGCTCACTTCATTGAAACCTTTCAGCTCTTTTGACAGTATTCTTAACGATCTATGTCAAACATTTATAATCATGTTCTATTACATGACCCTTTTCCAACTTCTACAAATTTCTGGCAATGGCATTTATAATGAACAAGATTAGAAATAGAGATGAAGGAAAAATTGCACCTTCTTCCTTTTGTTGAAGTAATAGTTTGCTATTAGTTTGGATTCTTGTATATACTGCCAGATGTGGTCAACATCAATATATTTACTGATTTAACTAAAATTGCTTTGATAAATCTTTTACAAGAAAGGGCTCATCAAGTAGCAAGAGTGGGCAGAATCATATTCAGAAATCAATGTAAAACTAAAAGACATCAACTTTTTAAATATTAAAAAAGAGAAGAAAATCCAAGTTGATTAATGGGTTCCCTCTGTATCTACACTGGTGTCTTTAGAAAGACACACCCTTCTCCATTATAATTCATTAAAATTTCTTTTTTTCTTTGGGAAGTCATTTTTGGCAAGCTAGCTCTATCACATCTATGCAAGCAAAACCCTGAAATTTGTACCAGACCCAATACTGATCAAGAAATTCCAAATGAAATTATAATACATTACTTTTACTACTCCAGAAATTTATAAAACATCAACTGGAAGTCAATATGCAATAATAAAAGAGAGTAATGCAACAAAGTAAATAGAAGAATAAGCATAAATGAGACATGTAACCTGCAAGTCTATACATCCAGAAGTGGTGAATCCAAGATTCCTCTAAGAAGGTACCAAGGCAGTTGGAATGCCCCTGTGGGGACCTGAGAAGCCCAGGGAGTACCAATTGTCAGTGACACTGCAACTAGAGCAAGGTAGACCAGTATAGAGAAGTATATTACTAAAATCTTGGCAGTTCAGGCCCAGGAGTTCTGAGGTATCAAATATTCTGTCATGAGAAACCAGAAAGGTTTTTGAAGGCCTAGAAAATAACTTAGAAGAGATTTAGAAAGACAGTACCAAGAAAATAGAAGATAGTGTAAGAACACAAGAAACCCAGTATGAAGGGCAACAGTAGGGGACCAAGTTTGGTTCTAAGACAAAGCCTCAATTCAGGGACTAAAGCCAGAGATTTCAGTAAAGAAAAAAAGACAAGATAAAAATTACAAATATAGAGACATCAGAAAGGGAAATAAAAAGAAGGAGGAAGCAGAGAAGGAACAGGGGGAAGAGAAGAAAAAGAACAAAGAAAAAGGAGAAGGAGAAGAAGGAGGAGGAGGAGAAGGAGGAAGGGAGGAGGAAGGGGGGAGGATGGGGAGAGAAAACAAGAAAAAGAAGAAATCCCATAACAGCTTCAAGAGATTCAGAAAGGAAACATATATTTTCAACATAATATCAAGAAGAAATGAACATTAAACATTTTAACATTGAACATTAAACACTGAACATTAAAATGTAACAAAACACTTTCAAGAAAGAATAAGTACTAAGCTTAATACTCATTTGGTAGTCTTACTCAACAATAGATTCATCTAAAAGTAGAAAATACTACACAGAATCAATGATTCCATAAGACAAGAAGAAATAGAATTAAATGAAAAGATTGAAAAAAGTGGAGGGAAAGTAAGATTTCTGATAACAAAAATAGTTGACCTTGAAAACAGGTCAAAGGGAAGAAATTGTGGGAATACAGCAGAATAAAATATCTGACTCTCGCAAATTCCCCTACAAATAAAAGTAACTTTAAGAGAGGCAGAAATAATTAAAAGTTTGGATAAAGCATTCATGCAGCCTAAGACAATTTCCAGGGCAGTGGTCTACCCTGATCAAAGTACAGATATTGTGAGACAGATACCACAGTCAACAAATAGCAAGCTGTATAGGAAGCAATCTTAGCTTTCAGAATCTTCACACCACTATTAGTGTAGGAGTTGAGCAGCTGTTCAGTGTAGTATTGGAGAGTTTCTCTATTAGTGCTGACTAGGTGGGAGCCCAGGCTGTGACTGTGAGCAAGGAGGAATGTGCAAAGGAGGTAAGTGCAGATGCAGAGGAGTGAGGGCCCTGCTGGTTACAGTCACTTGAAGAATGGATTCCGTGTTTAAGTTCCAGGACTTAGGGGTGAGCTGATGCTTATAATCTTTTGAGAGACCATGGGAAGCAAAAGACTTTGCAATGGAGTGGTGCTGAAAGCCCTGGTCACAACTTAGGGGGTGTCTCCAGACACATATACACCAAGGAATAAATCTTGTAGCAGTGACCATGGCTGATTTTGGATTATAGAACATTGGAAGAGTTGAAATAGAATGAGAAAAACTAAAGCTTGAAATATTATCCCCTAGCCCCAAGGGACAGAACCCAATTCTAATATAAAGTTAATAGTCAAAAAATAGACTATTAAATGAGTTTTTAAAAGCTGTAAAGAATCCAACTAGAGATAGCTACAATGGTGATAAAATCAGGGATTAAACTCAGAAGAGTACAAAATGGCTTCTTGCAGAGCTTCAGAGAAAAATCTAAAATGGTTACAAGTCCAAAAAAAGTTCTTGGAACAGCTTTCAAAGGACTTTAAAAATCAAATAAGAGATGTTAAGGAAAAATTGGGGAAAGAAATAAGAGGAATGCAAGAAAAGGAAGAAAATTATGAAAAGAATGCCACTCAACTGGAAAAGAAGATCCAAAAAGTTACTGAAGAAAATAAGTCCTTAAAAATTAAAATTGGGCAAGAAATAATAATACAAAAACAAAAGATTGAAAGCATAGAATAGGATGTGAAACATCGCATTAGAAAAACAAATGATCTGGAAAAAAATTTGCAGAGAGATGATACTAGAATTGTATGACTACCTGAAAGTTATTATCAAAAGTCTGGATAACTCTGCTTCAAGAGATTAGGAAACTGGCCCTGGGGTTCTCTTACTAGAGGGCAAAATAGAAATCTTAAAAATCCACTGATCACTGCCTGAAAGAGATAACAAGTTGAAAAGCCACAAGAATAATATAGTGAAGTTTTAAAGCTCCCAAATTAAGAAAAAATATTACAAGCAGCTAGAAGGAAAAAAAAAGATTAAATATTATGGATGTTTACTTAGGATAATACAAGATTTATCAGCTTCTACATTAAAATACCAAAGGGTGTAGAATATAATTTCCTGGAGAACAAAAAAACCAAATTTGCAACCGAGAATAATTAAACAAACTGAGTATAATCCTACAAGGGAAAAATATGGGAAACATACACACACACACATATGTATGCATGTATATATTTATGTATAAATGAATTAAAGGAGTTTCAAGTATTTTCAAGTATTCTTAAGGAAAAGACCAAACTTAACAGAAATTTTGATTTACAGGACCTAGGTGAAACATAAATAGGTAAACATGAAAGGATTTATAATAAGGTTAAACTGTTTGGTTGTTATATGAGAAAATGATATTTATAATACTTAACGATATCATTGCTAGGATAGTTCTAAAGAATATACAGAAATAGAAGACTTGAGTTTGAGTTAATTAAGATGAGATGAGATGATGCTAAAAAAAATAAAATTGAGTAGGGAGAAGTAAAATGGAGCAAATTATCTTATTTAAAAGAGTTGTGAATAGAAGAAATGTTACCAGTGGAGTGATGGATAGGGTGGAGAGTGGATCGAACAGAATATTATTTTTAGTAGAACTGGGTCAAAAAAGGGGAAACATTTACATTTAGAAAGGTATTAAAGACTTTATAAAGAAAGACACTAAAGAATAGATTCTTAGATTCGTATACTGATTAAGAAATAGGAAAGCAAGGGGATAGGATGAGTGAGGGAATCTTAGAAGGGTGTACAGATTAGTAGGCAGAGGTAAGAAATAAATTAGATTTCTGAGGAGGGATTGGGTAAAAATGAGAGAAAAGGATAAACAGAAAAAATAGAGTGGAGAGAATAACACAGCTAGCAATTATAACTTTGAATGTGAATGGAATGAACTCACCCATAACATGGAAGTGGATAGCAGAATGGAACAAAAAACAGAATCTGACAATATGTTGCTTAAAAGAAACACACTTTAAAATAAGGCATATACAAAGAATAAAAATTTATGCTTCAGCTGATATTAAAAAAATAGGGGTAGCAATCACTGATTTCAGATTAAAGTTAAATCAATTTAATTAAAAGAGATAAGCAGATAAGTTATATTATGTTAAAAGGTACCATAAGGGCAGCTAGGTGGTGCAGTGGATAGAGCACTGGCCCTGGTGTCAGGAGGACTTGGGTTCAAATCTGACCTCAGACACTTAATAATTTCCTGCTGTGTGACCTTGGGCAAGTCACTTAACCTCATTGCCTTAAATAAATAAAAATTTTTAAAAGGTATCATAAATAATGAAGTAATATCAATCCTAAACATATATACACCAAATGTTATAGAATCCAAATTTTTAAAAAGAAAAGCTAGATATATTAGTAGAAATAGATGGCAAAACTATTATAGCAGATGTCTGTCAGATGGCAGTATTATATATATAGTAGAACACTCTCACATTAACATTTGAAACAATGGAAAGTGAAAGTCAGGTTAAAAAATGTTTTAGTTTTAAGAATTTTATTTTCTGTACAGTATTTATAGTACAATAGATACATTTTGACAAATGAATATTGTCTGAAATAAATGTTTTTTAATTGAGATATTAGTGCAAAAGATTTCTAGGTAATTAGCATATTAATGGGAAAAATGTTTTGTGTGTTAATAATTTTATTTTTTGTACTGAATTTTATGGGTTGTCTCATAGTTCCTGTGTTAGGGGAAGTTCATATAACAAAATTGATATTTTGTTAGAAAGAAGTGTATGTAGAAAAGTGTATTTTAAAATAACTAACAAAAGATTACAGTTTTTGGTGGTGCCAAGAACCTAATTCCTTATTTCCCATAGGTTCAATGTATCAATATTCCTGTTTTTTACTTTCATACCATTTTTAAGGAATATTACCCCTACAAAAGTTGGGGGTTGACAATTATCTATTCAAAGAAGAACATGGAAGTCTTGGAGAGATCAACAAAAGAGTTGATTAAAGGGATTGGAAGAATTGCTTCTTGTATACCCAAAGGCAACAAGAGATATAATTTCATAGAACAATTGGTTATCTTTTCTTATAACACTCATGATAAGGAGAAGCAAAAAAGATTACCTTAACATTAACTGAAGTTTATATACCACTCTTTTTTTTTTGCAGAGAATGAAGAGGTAGAGAAATTCTATTATGAACACAACAGTATCAATAAAACTAAACCTATATCTTGATATTTAAAAACTTCAATGAGTAGGCAGAAGAGAAAAATGGGAAAAATCTGTTTGGAAAATAAAATTAAGGACCAAGAAATGAATGAGGTAGGAAAAAGCATTGTGTATTGTAACCTCATAACTGTACATCAAAATTTTTTTTCCTCATAAGATTTCAGGTCAGAAGGTCTTTGATGAGATGAACGCTAGATAGCAATGTGAATAAATAATAATAAATGTCTTAATCATCAGGAAATAACTGAGTTAAGATGCAGTCATCAATTCAGTATTAACTTTCTGTGTAGAGCCAGAAAATTAAACAGTTAAAGATAAGAAGATTGTGCCTGTGGTTATAAAAGCTATAGTTAGAACAATTTAAATACCAAATTGTTAAATAACAAAGAAAAAAACGCTGAAGGAAGAGACAAAGTAAAACACTGGCTTTCATTATCACCATTTTTTGAAAATTCAAATGTTCTAAAATAGTAACCTAATGAAAAGGCCAAAGGATACATAAACCACTTTATTCAGCAAAAACTATATTTTGCCATGACAAGAAGTTGGGTGTCCAAGTACAAGAACAATTTAGGAAATAAATTCATTTGAAAAAAAATTATATAGGAGAATGACAGACTATATGTAATACTGCCTCCATTCATCTGTCTCCCTACCCTACATAAAAGAAAAAATAGTTCAGATGGAAATGAACTTATAGTAAGCTTGATATGACACTGAATTAAATCAATTAAATGAAATAATCTTAGGAGAATTTGTAAATGAAATATGAAGGAACCATGAAATAAAACAGATTATCTGGAATTTCTATTATTTATTCTTAACAACATTGCTAGCCAAACAACTACATTTGAACTATTTCATTTCTCCTGTTATACTACAAATAATATAAATGTTTGTTGTCTTAATTAGATTTCAATACAAGGAGTGGCTAGGTGGCACAGTCGATAAAGCACCACACCACCAGCCCTGGAGTCAGGAGTACCTGGGTTCAAATCCGGTCTCAGACACTTAATAATTACCTAGCTGTGTGGGCTTGGGCAAGCCACTTAAACCCCATTTGCCTTGCAAAAAAACCTAAAAAAAAGATTTCAATACAAAAGGTATTATGTGAGAAAGTTGCAATGGTATTTAACATTAAATATGGTAAATTGACTAGAGATAAATCAGTATCAGCACAATAAATTCATACCTAAGAATATTAAAATTATAAAGGCATTCCAGAATTAAATTTCAAAATATAGCTAAGAAGGGAATATTCCAAAAGAATAGGGTATAAGTGATACTTTTACTGTACCTCCAAATGTGATATCCATAATGCAATATCCATATTCTAGCTTTCTCTCAAAATATTTAAATGCATTCATATTTCAGATACTTCCAGTCATTTAACTCACAACCCATCCATGCCTACTCATTCTCTGTGTGTGGAACAAAAACCAAAAACTTTTTGAATAATAAAAGTAAATGAAGTAAAATGAAATAGAAAAAGAAATTAGTGAGATGACATGCAAGTGTCTATTTTAAGATCTTTGTTCTCTTTGAATAGATAAGAATTTAAGGAATATGAATTTTATGACTTGAGAATAATATAGTAATTCTTTTGGCCCCAAGAGTTGAGAAATTTCTCCAAATGGTGGTTTCATTTAAGGTTGCTTTTGTTTGGCACATAGATGAAATTTGAGGTGGTCTTAAAATACAGATTGATAGAATCATACACATAGAGGTAGGAGGGATTTTAAAGACCCTCTAGTTCAACCTCCTCATTTTACAGGTAAGGAAACTAAGATCCAGAGAGAGTAACTGATTTGCTCAAGTTCATACACATTCTATAGCAATTGGAGTTTGAATCCAGGTCCTCTGATGCCCAAGCCTAATAATAATAATATTCATAATAATCATAATAATCATAATGATAGTCATCCTTCAGTACTGAAGAGGATCACCAAGTAATTGGTGGATGATTTGTTTGCATTGGTTTCGTTCCTACCTTTATCAGCTAGGCACCTTGGAGAACCATCAAAACTGGGCAAGTACTAGTATATGATTTTCTGGTGATAGAATGCAACAAACCAGTACATCTAAACTTGTCTCTCAATGGACCATTCCTCAGTATGGCCTTTCCTCTCACATCTTTCATCCTAAACTATGCTGCTCCCAGAACTCAAAGGATTCCTGGAAATTTTCTGACAGGTGGCCAGATCTCTACTAGTTGGCATGCTTAATGGTCAGAACTATGACAGTATCTGATCATCTTCAAACCTCCAACTTTTGTTCTAAACAAATGAAAACGTTCGTAGCACAAACTTTCCCCTTGATCAGTTTTGGACCACTCCAAGAATTTTAGTTCTAGTGGCACAATATAAATGTCCTCGGTTGTCTCTCTTAATCATGGCCCCAGTTCTGGGCCCCCACCTAGTCAGCACTAATAGAGAAACTCTGCTGTTCCATTATTCCTAGCTGGGGTATCCAGGCAACTTGGCTCTACTTTGAAAACTTTAATTTTGTAAAAAGTAAATGCTTTGGGACCTACAGAATACTCAAGGGGGACTTGAGAGGCAGGGGCTGGGACAGACAGTCACTCAAATCAAAAGGGACCACCAGCTCAGTCCCAAGATCCAATTATGAACTTTTTATGCTGTGGAAGAGTCAGAAAAAAGTAGGAACAAAAATCAAAACAAAAATGGGTAATTTTCACTTAAGACTAGGATATTGAAAAGGAAAGGGAAGAAGGGTACAGAGAGGGCACAACAGGATAAGTGAAGTTGCAATAAAGCCACAACAGGAAGGAATCAAGGTCCAGGTCACCATGCATGAGTGACACCATAGATTAGAGCTCAGATGCCATCAAATCCAACCCTCCTTTTTTAAATAAGGGAAAATGAAGCTAAGGGAGATTGTGACTTGCCTAAGGTCACACAGATGCTAACCAGTAGAGGAAAGATTAGATCCTCATGCCTCTGATTTCAGAACTAATGTTCTTAACACTATCCTTTTATATATTTATACACACATACACACATATGCACATATATATATATATACATATATATATGTATATATGTATATCCTTTTGTATTGCTAAAGGACAAACAAAGCAGAGTGGGATGAGGTGTAGGTATCAAGCCTGGACACAAGAAAGACATCTTGGGATAAGGCTGCTGATGCAAGGGACTGTTGGGGAGGAGATCACCTGGGATATAGCAATAGGTTAGGAAGGAGGTAAGAAGTCCAAGGAATATGCTGAAGTTCTCTCTCTCTCTTTCCTCCTTCATTTGCATATATGTGCAGATATATAAACATAAATACATATATATTTTAAGCTTACTATATAGACCTATGTATATAAATATGATTATATATGTGTATAACTGTTTACTATATATACTTACCATATAAATATATATATGTTTATATATATTTATTATATATGTGCTTACTATATAAAGATGTGTGTGTGGGGGGGGGGGGAAGAGAAAGACACACAGTATAGGAACAGCCTGAATTTTCACTACCCTTAATTAAATCGAATAAAAAAGGTTTGGGTTTTTTTCTTTTGAGGTTTTGAGTCTAGGTGACAGATAATGGTAGAACCATTCATAGAAATGGGAAACCTTTTAACAGATGTGTGTTTCTTCACTGTGTTTAGGTAGCATCAGTATGTCTCACATCACATATTGTACATCTCTAACCTGGCAGGTTATTAAAAACATCCAAGCACAAATTTACATAAGAAATCTTTTCTAAGAATTTTTTTTTGCAAGTGAACACTGTCACCACTTGAACCTCCAGCTTCACCAATCATATGTCTAAGGTGGTGACCAACTGAGGCAAAAATCTTCCCCAGGATGAGAAGAATAAGCTATCTACTGAGATGACTATGGAAAATTATAGATAATCACTTTCATTAATTTCATCAAAACTGCTAAATAAAACTTTAAAACTGTTGAGAGAACAATGAAAAAATATATTTGTGCTGTCTATGTTTACTCTCAGATGTTCTCTAGGAGCAGTCATATGTGGATATTAAAAATGGAGCAAAGAAGTAAGTGATTTAATATTTATCATAAATTCCTCTACGACAGTTATCTTCTGAATCCCTGGACGTTAAAATTTTAAATCTCTCAGGATTCATCCTTAAGGAATCTCACAGACACATATGCAGCCATAAATAAGAACTCATTATGAAGATTTAATTTCTCATAATGGATTTTTTTCCAAGTCTCATAGAAAATTAACTGAGAACACATGACTTACTGTTTGTTGGTCCCTGAATGAATAAACATGTGTATTTTGTTTATGGCTCATTGTATCCCTTCTTGCCCATTAGAATTTGTCAAGCAAAAAAATATCTTTGCAAAAAAAATATCTCTCTAGGCAAATGGCAGCATCTTTGATTTCTCAGGAGGATAAGCACCAAATTACTGCAAAGGACTATTATTCTAGTTGCTTTTGTGGTTTTTTAAAAAAAACACACTGAAGCAAACACCAGACAATTTGTAGAATTGGAAGAAAATAGAATGCATCACTGTATGTCTAATTGGTTTTGGTTTTTTGATATCTATTAAGTTATTATTTTAGATATTGTTTTAAGTAATTCATTTTATTTTGCTCAAAATGTATTTTTCCCAGTAGATGACATTAATAGTTTGTAGAAACTCTTTGATATAGAGATATTTGTACATTCATATACATCTACCTAGTGGCTCCCTAACATCTCCAGGATCAAATATAACATCCTCTAATATTTAAAGACTTTTATAAACTGCCCACTTATCTACTTCATCTTCTCAACTTTCATTGACACACACCTCATACACACACACACACACACAACCAGTCTTCAATCCATCAACACTGGCCCTCCTGGAAGGTTTCCTTATCTTCTCTATCTCCTGTCTTCAACAGATTCCTCCAAGTGCTGGCCAAAATCTTAGCTTCTACAGGAAGCTTTGTCCCAACCTCCTTAATTTTAGTGTGTTACCTCTATTATGTGTACATAGTTAACATGTCATCTTCTCCATTAGACTGTGAACTTCTCCTTGAGAGTGGGGACTGGTGTTTTTTTTACTCTCCTTTGTATTCCCAGTGCTTACAATTATTTCTGGAATACAGCAGGCACTTAATAAATGTTTATTGATTGACATATAGAGATATAGATAGACATAAAGATATTGATATAAATATATACATATAAAGTAGATATACACAAGGTGACCCAAAAGCTTCAGTACTTTTCTAAACTTTAATAGTTTTCCTAGATTAAAACTATACTGGGACTCATATATGTGTGCTTACATATATAAAATAACTACTACTACTAATAATAATAGTAATAATAATAGCTAATATTTAAATAGCACTTTCCACTAGACAGTTAGGTGGTACAGTGGATAGAGTGCTGGACCTAGAGTAAGGAAGCCTCCTCTTCTTGAATTCAAATCTGACTTCAGACACTTATTAACTATGTGATCCTGGGTAAACCACTTTACATTTTTTTTCTCAGTTCCCTATAAATGAGCTGGAGAATGAAATGTAAAATCAGTTGGAAAAGATAATGACAGGGCAGCTAGATGGTGAAGTGCATAGAGCCCTGGAGTCAAGAGCACCTGAGTTCAAATTTGACCCTAGGCATTTAATACTTACTTATCTATGAGACCCTGGGGAAGTCACTTAATCCCATTGCTTTGCAAAAAAAAAAAGGTAATGGCAAACCATTCAAGTATGTTTGCCAAAAGCAAAATAAAACCCAAAAATGGGTTCTCAGGGAGATGATTAAATAACAAGGATGTATTATGTGTTAAGCACATTACAATTATTAGCTCATTTGATCTTGAAATTATTATCCTCTTTTTTCTTTTTTTTTTCAGATGAGGAAACTGAAGAAGAATTTAAGTGACCACTAATAAGTGTGTGAAGTTAGATCTAACTTAAGTTTTCTAGATTCAACACTCTATCCACTATACCATCTAACTACCAACAAATAACAATCTAAGCCTCTTTAGGTAAATCTGGGGTAGGGTGGGGTGGGGAGGGAAATTGTGCCTCCATAGGCCTTAAACTCACTGAATCCTACAACCAAGATAAGGCGGTAACCACACCCCACTGCCAGAAATGGTTAAAGACTCAGGAAGACAAATTCCTAATTCCTCCTAATTCCCATGCTGATCTTCCTGACTATAGTTTGGAATGCTCCTTCTGGTATTTCAGTTCTTTTGTGTGTTGGCATTGAAAAAGAATTTCAGTTTCTGACAGTTTAGTTTCTGGTTTACACACATTTGAACTCTGGTTTGTACTGTTAGTACTTTTTTTTTCCCCCTGTAAAGGAGAGAATTTTTTGAAGGGTTTAAGGAACATAAGCAATGGGGAGATGAGTAGTGTGTGAATCAGAGAAGGAATCATTTAGGAAGTGGTTTCTATGTTAAGCACTGAAGGCAACTTGGGGATTCGAAGAAATAAAAGTGAGGGGAGAGAGAGCCTTCCAAGCCTATGCAAAGACATAAAGGCAGGAGAAGAAGCATCAGACACAGGAAGGAACAAAATAAGAGAAAAATTAAAATATTGTCTCTCTGCAGTGGTTCAGGCCCAGTTAAAGTTAGATGGCATGAGAATTCAGTCAGCACAGTTTTATATGTTCTGCTTACCTAGCCTGAATTACTCTATGAAACTGGGACCTGTTAAAGATGCTATATTGAAAAGCCCACTGTATCCAGGACTATGTCCACTTGTCCTTATGCATATCTGGCCACTAGATCCAGATGACTCTGGAGGATGAAAGTGAGGTTCATGACTTTGCGCATTCTTACCACACTTGAATCCAATTCACTTGCATGTCATAGCATCACATCCTTGATATCATGGTCCTCTTCAAAAATGAAAGGACAAACAATAATAACAGATTGCAATGCGATCTTCTAGAAACACCCAAAAGCACAAAAATACATTCAAAAAAGTGAGAAATGAACAGCAGTTGGGAATTATCCAAACCAGGACTTATGGGACAAAAGATGAGGGATCTCAGAGGAGAGGAGGGAAAACGATTTAAATTTATTAGTGACTTTTGTGTTAAAATTGGGTAAGGAAATAAAAGGAGTATAAATGTGAAGGCCTAAGAGAAAAGGAAGGAATCTTGAGGAGGTCAAAGAATAGGATTAACTGGAGAAAGAAAAGAGTCAAAATTGAAGAAATACATGTTTCATTAAGTACAGAATTTCAAAGTACGAGATTTCAAAGGAGGAGCTATTTCAAGTGATGGAAAGGTTTACAGAATAACTATTCTGGTAGATGAATGATTTAGAGGGAATAGAAAGTCAAGATGGGACAAAGCCTGAATACAAATAACTAGGTAGAAATTAGGGGCACCCCGCATGCAACCAGAATAGAAACCTAAAATTCCTGGCATTCATATCCACTGCTGTATTTTCTTTTTCTCTAGTCAGTCAGAGGAAAAATCAGTTCAAAACAAATCATTTAATAGAATTATCATGGATATCTGGAGTATCTCTATACCCCTGGAGATGGCACCTTTCCACATAGAGAACACAAGGGAGTTGTTGCCTTCCACAAGAATCATAATGATGTCTAAAGTCAAGTCTTTGGAGAGACAGCCTGCAGAGTATGTGTTATATTGATTTTAGTCATTTAAACACATTTGATTAACTGAGGAGATATTCAAAAGGTTCTCTCAAATTTAATTACGGTATCTTTGCCTCAGTACTGTTAGGAGAACTTGTCTAGTAGCAAAAGGAATAGAACCTCTGACTTTATCAGTTCAAATGGTCTAGAGAATTCCTGAGCATCCTGTTGTCACGTCCTGGTTTTACAACTAACACCATGTTATTTTTGCCAAGGTAAAAAGGGAGGAGAGCTTTGTTTGTCATCCTGGAGTTCACCTCTTGTAGAGCATTGATGCCATAAAGAGCAAGGGAGTGACATTTGGGACCCCAGTCCAGAGGTTGATGAGAGACAGATTCAATTGTCAGTCATGCCACATCTGGTCATGAAATGGGTGGGACTAATCCTTTGGTTGACTTCTTGTCCTTTGTTCTCAAAGAGGACCAAAATGACATTACTACGTTAGAGTCAAGTAACTGTGTGTTCTACTATGACTGATCAGCCCGATATAAAATTGGAATGTTCTACCATAACTCTGGCACAAATAGTCCATGTGAACATTTGAGGTGGATTTTCTAAAATTTGCATAGAGCTCTGGCCTTGAAGTCAGGAGGACAGGAGTTCAAATCTGACTCTTACAAACTGTGTGATCTTGGGCAAGTCACTTAACCTTGATTGCCTCTCCAGTTGTCCTGATTCATATCTGGTCACTGAACCTAGATGCTCTTGGAGGAGAAAATGAGGCAGTGACAGCACAGCCCCCTTTTATTCAAATCCAATTCACCTTGTCATGGTATCACCTCCATGATGTTGTGGTCTTCTTCAAAAATGAAGGACAAACATCTTCAGAGAGACCTTGAGCATGTTATTGTATCAGTTCTTCTGATCACCATGTGAGCTCTTGCCTTGTGTGAGTACTCCACAAAATGTTTTTTAGGCAAATATAAGTTTGATATTGGCACAACCTAGCCAGCCCATCAGAGCTACACTCTGCAATAGAGTTTGAATGCTTTGCATTCAATGAACTAATGTTATACAGAAATAAGATGATGTAGCAACTCAATTAAATTTTGAACCTACTCCTTTAGAGACTATACTAGGGGAGAGTATGCTCACGAGGATTTGGGGCAAAAGAGGTTTGTTTGTTCTTGCTATGTCTTTGAGAGAAATATCTTTTTGAAAAAGCTAATCAATATTAAGTGGTAAAATGGAACTGAGGAATTAATCACTGGCTTCTAACAAATGGACCCTATAGCTGCTGGGGGCATAAGCAATGGCAAAAAGAAACATCCATAAGCCTTTTGGGGTACCCTAGAACTTTGAGGGGTAGTTGTATTCTGCCTGATTCTAATAAAGTGACACACTAAAACAGGATCATAGTTTTGGAAGTAGAAAGGACCTCTCATTAATCTGACCCTCTCAATTTTACAAATAATCAAACTAGGGTCTAAGGAAGGCTATATGACTTGCTTAAAATCACACAGCATAGTAATAAAAACTGTGACAACATTCTACCTCAATTCTCACAACCGCAAAAGAGACTACAAAGTTCTTGCCACCAAAAGTGGGAAGAATAGGCAAGCATAATAATTGTGATGAGTGACACAGACATACGGTCCTTGGGAGACAAAGTCACATATATGGAGGAGCACCTCACATTTCAACACTCTAGTCTAATTAAGCCTGCTTCTCACTGACCCTGGAGTCTCTCTTGGGCATGCTTCTCCCTTGGTCCCCTAGGGAGAGTTAGGAACATAGTTTTAAATTAATGTGACTTCTTTTGTCTCCTGGTATCTCCACTAGAAGTTGTTCTACCAGATCTCTGTTGATCTAATGAGGCCTTGCACAAAATGAAAAACTTTGTTCCCCATTCCCATCTTCTGACTCTTCAATACTACTCATTGGCCATCTCAGCTTCAGTTTGCCAGAGCAGAATGGCAAGAACTTCTATTTGGTAAGGTCAGGCTGGCAACTCTTTAGTCATAGTCACCACCAGAAGTCTTTCCTTACAGATAGTTATTTAAATTAGGAGTAAGCACTCTGAATATCTTCTCAGAAGGCAGTCATTGTTCTCTACTCTAATAACCCTTAATTCTTCCTTTAGAGTGCATATCTGTCAGTAACAAACTTCCTTCACTGAGCTTTGGTTCTGATATTTTCAGAGGTATAAAAATGTCCATTTTATTATATTTCAAGTCAGAAAATATTAAAATGCAAAGGAGATCTCCAAAGTTCTCTTCTAACTAGGGAGTTATCAAAATACTTCATGTTAGAGGTAACTCCCGGGTTGGACCTTTAAAGGAAGAAAAGGATTTTAACAGGAAATTATAGGAAGATAAAGGATTCCAAGTATGGGGGGGGATGGGGTGGAAAGAATGGCAGAAAGATAGGAAGATATAGATGAGAATTAACTGTAGAGTTGTAAAGGGAAAAAGTATTAGAAAATGTTGGAAAAGGAGGTTAGAACCAAATGATATAGTATCTTAAAAGCTAGCATAAGCAATTTGTAACTTATTCAATTGATAATGGAAAGTTACTGATAAGAAAAATTATCAGAGCAGCAGATCATTTAGGATGCTACTCTTTACATCTTAGTCTTCACTTAACCTTCTCCTCTCACCATCTGTTCACTTGTTTAAGTCAGTTGGTTATTATCCTGACCCTCCACCCTATTTTGAGAATAGTAGCAATATTTGACTTCTTGGGTATTGCAGACCTCTAAGATCTGAGACTGGGTCTACTTTTTTTTGATGGAATTTCAAGTATAAGGAGAATATAATTAATCAATTTCTTTAATTCCCTAATTTTTTTTCTCTACCCTACTTCAGCTATCCACAAAGGTGATCACATTCTAGACTTAGATATCACTCCTAAATTGTTTCATGTCCATGATTTTGTTGCTTTTTTTTTTTTTAGGTTTTTGCAAGGCAAATGGAGTTAAGTGGCTTGCCCAAGGCCACACAGCTAGGTAATTATCAAATGTCTGAGATGGGATTTGAACCCAGGTACTCCTGACTCCAGGGCTGGTGCTTTATCCACTGCGCCACCTAGCCGCTCCCAGGTCCATGATTTTGAACATTGATTTGAGGGTATAGTGGATCAAAATGGTGTAGTGGAAAGAATTCTAAATATGGAACCAGGAACAACTTGGATTTGATTGATTCCACTTAACACAGAATGTTTTGGCTATAATGAAAAGAAGTGACAAATACAAGAAAACTTGGTGGCCCAGTGGATAGAGCACCAGGCCTAGAGTCAGGAAGACTCAGATTCATGAGTTCAAATCTATCATCAGATGCTTAGTAGCTATATGATCCTGGACATACTTAGTAGCTATATGATACTGGACAAATCACTTAATCTAGTTTATCTCAATTTCCCCATTGTAAAATGAGCTGGAGAAGGAAATGACAGATCATTCCAGTATCTCTGCCAAGAAAACCCCCAAATGGGATCAGACAGTATTGAAATGACTGAATATCAGGTGACAAATATGAAGATTCTATGTATCTTGGCAGGCTGGTAAGTTGGATACAGTCTATTTTGTAAGGACAACTTTGACACTGGAGACAGCATGGCTTAATAGATAAAGTACTGGGCTTTGAGTCAAGAAAACTTCAATATTACCACTAAGTACTTCAGGTAATTCTCTAGGACTTCTCTACTAAGTCATAGGCAGAAATCTGCCTCAGTGGAGAGAGAGTTACCACAGATCCATCACCCATCTTGTGCACCTGATATTTCTTGTGACCAACAGTGACTCAACTTACCCAGGGATGCTACTGGTATCAAACCAAGTTGTTCTTGAGGTATATATATATCAATATGTACTCTATTCCCAGGACTCCCACTAATTAATTATGTGACTCTTTCACAAGTCACTTCAAATACTGAGCCTAGGTTTCCTCACCTCTAAAATAAAATAATTTAACTAAATATATCTCAGGTTATCTTTAATCTCACAGGTTACATTTCTTTTGTATTCTAAGATTTCTGTGGAGGAAGCTGAGTCAGCAAAGGGTAAAGTGACTTAACTGAGATCAGAGGGCAAACCCAGAGGCACAGTTGAGATCTCAGCTGAAAATGTTAACACCCAATCCCTTTGGTATTCAGGTCACTAGGTGACTTTGCTTCTCTTTTCTCTCCTGTAACCCACCCAGCCCTTAGGACAATGTACAACCCTGTGTTAACTCTGCTACCCCAGGATGGGTGATAGGCCTCCTTGAGCACAGACTGCTTGAAGTTTTATGATCTGTTTAGCAAATAGCCACCATTCTTGCCTTTATAGAACCTTGGGATCAATAGCTTGAAGGGACCTTAAACACCAGGTGGCTCGCCTCTTCAATTTCTAGAAGAGAAAATAATCCAGCAAGGTCACACAGTTAGTGATTAATAGAGCTGGGGTTTCAACCCAAATCTCTGATTCCATAACCATTGTTGTTTTTTTGTTTTTCTTACACTATAATAAACTCAGGGATGGTCTTCTTCATGGCAAACAATACAACCCCCGTGTTATAGATTTTCAAGAGCAACCAGAAGCTTTCTTTTCCCACTAAATACAGAAACTTTATTCAGGAAGGATCTCAGCAATATTTTTTTTCCCTAATGAGATCCCCCATGTATATAAGTCAGTTTGAGGATAGATAAGTATCTCTTAGGGGTGCCTGCATTAACAAATTGGACTACATGATCTAGAAAGTCCTTTCTAGTATAAGTTTCAATGATTAGTTCTAGGACCCCATAGACCAAGTTCAATTTTGGAAGTCTGATTCAGACTGGTCATTATCTCCCTTGTTCATCTCCCCAACCAGGAGGTTTTCTCCAGGGAAATCTTCAAATAAAGCTTAGATATAATTCAGGTCTAATTTTCCCCAAATGGGGTTAACATGGATCCAACTCTTACAAAATAAATGAATGATAGGACCATCAGTTATAGGACTGACTTTTATTTCATTTATAATCAAAAATGCAAATTCATTAGGGACTTCCCTGAATCTCTCCCCTCCTCATTTTACAAATGAAAAAATAGAAAAACTCTATAAAGGATTAGTAGAAAGGACAGCAACAGGAATACAATCCTTGTTTCCTTATGCTTTAGTTTTGTAATCTTTGATTATACAATATCTCAGGCAGGAAGTGTTGAAGGAGGTGTCACTTTAGGTTAAAGCACTGATAAAAATCATGTGATAACCAAAGGACTTGGCCAAGATTTGAATCTAAGCTGTTAGTTGTTCACCTTTGTGGTCCCGGCCAACTGACAATATTACATGACTGCAGTTTCTTTGTCTCTAAAACGAAAAGATTAACAGATCATGATTATCATGAAAACTGAATTTTCTCCACCCCAAATAGATTTATTGTTTGAATAAACACTGTAAAGTTCCATTGAGCTGGGACCAATTTTCATATATTACATAATTATAATTTTGAATAGGGTAAAATTGAAAATATGTGGTCATATGAGGAAATATATTGTTTGCATTTATATGGACCTATTCTTATTCTTTAATCACCAAGTGAGTTGAGATTTTCCATTTAAAATTTAAATTCCTTTCACTAATACATTCTCTTTTTAGTTTAAAAACATGCATTCAACAAACATTTTTAGATTCTACTTTGTGACAACCTTAGTGTTAGTCACATTGAAGATCAGAGACAAAAAAGCTGTACTTGCCCTCAAGAAGTTTACCTTCTATTGATGGAAGCGTTTTGTACCTAAATAAATTTTTAAAAAGTTCAAAGCACATACTGTTGAATCTCATCTTCTATCTCTATTTCTCAGTTTCCATGTTTTCTCCCATATTGGATAGTCAAGTCAATTGACTTTCTCCTTTCTTTATATCCTCAATGCCTTATCCTCAGTATTATTTATATCTTCAATAGAGTAAATGTTTGCAAGTTGACTAAGTGACTGACTGGGGATGGAGAAGGACACTGGCAAATGCGCCCAGCAGGAAAGACCTAGTGGGCCTTAAGCTGATCTTTCAGGGAGAAAATTGGGATAGAAACTATACTTTTCTCAGTTTTTCTTTTTCCTTACTTTAATACTTGGGAAACAAATAGGTACAAATTAATAGGTAGATGTACACAACACTCTAAATATAATAGAACATCAGGAAAAACTAATAACCAGTTACCTAGAGGATGCAGTGGATAGTTCTGAAGACTAGAATACCACAGTTCAAATTTGACCTCAGTTATTTACTAAAAGATAAGTCTTTTAACCTGCTCTCTGCTTTAGTTTCCTTTTCTGTAAGATGGAAGTGATAATAACATTTCCAGAGTTGTGATGAGGATAAAATGAACTAATGTTTATAAAATCTCTGAAAACCTTAAAATTCTATAGAAACACTAGATATTATTAGTAACCTTATTATAACAACAGAGAGTACCAGACCATTTTTTCCCTAAAATATTCTAAATACAGATATGCTTTGGGTTTCTCAGGCACATACTCTAAGAGGACAATGTAATGATCATTGATTGAATTTATATTCTAAGGAAAATATTTCCGATTCAGCCTAGTACTTGATATTTTTTAAGACAATCTACATCTTTTCATGGTACAGTAGAAACTGTTCATACTCTCTGGAGACAGATGGGATAGGGACTAGACCTGTCATATAATTAGTAAACTACCAGACGAGGAAAATCCCCCTGTCAGAGCAAATTGTCACATCCTTTGCAATTCATATTATTAGAGGATTGCCTAGAGCACTGAGAAATTAAGTGAATTATCCCTAATCACATAGGTGTCACATGAACCCACCAGGTTTTAAGTGTGGTCTATATACATTATGCTTTGCTGCTCTCTCTAAGCTAGATGGTCTGAATTCAAATTTAATAATGTATGCTTATTGCCTATATGATCTTAGACAAATCAGTCTTTCTGGGCCTCAGTTTCCTCTTTTTTGAAGTGTGTATATGTGTGTGTGTGTGTGTGTGTGTGTGTGTGTGTGTGTGTGTGTGTAGGGGTGGCAAGGAATTGAACCAGATTACCCCTTAGGAGACTTCAAACGCTAAACCTATGTTTTTCTCTTTTGGTACTATTCCAGGACTTTGGGAACATCATCTAATAATACCTCACATTTAAATAATGTTTATGTTTTACACAGCACTTTCCTCCCAACAACTCTGTGAGGTAGGTGGTACAAGTTATTATTACCCCCATTTTGCAGATGAGGAATAAGAAAATTGAGGCTTATTAAGGTGAACTGACTTTCCCAGGATCATCTAGTAAATGATCCAACCCTGGTCCTGGACTTTTACATTATTGTACAATTCTAAGCTAGTCAGGAAAGGCTAGGAATGCTAGATACAAAGGAACCAGATAAAGAAGTGGATTAGATACCAGGGGGGATTAATCAATAGTTCTCAGCAAGTCACACTTTGGCACAACTAAGATAACTTTATGAATATTTTAGTCCTTTGGTCCACTCCTGCTAAGCCACTTCAGTGCTGTTGGCTCATCTATCCTCCCATTTAAACCACCACTCCAGGCAGGTTAGGGCTACAATACAGGTTGAGGCAGAACAAGACAGGGTGGGGGTGGGAACATCATAAGGGTTAAATGACAGTTGTGTTATGCCCATTGGAATCCCAGTTGGCCGTAGGCAAGATTTCAAAGGAAGTCAAGTTGTTCTTCCTGTCTTCTTCCTTCTTTTTATAGACTGTACTGAAAGACTTCTCAGAGGACGTCTGGTTGAACCACCTTCTTTTACTGATGTGGAAACTGAGATCTAGAGAAGTTGAGTGACATACAACGTCACAGAGTAGGTATCTGAATTGGGTTTTGACCTGAAGTCACCATTTTTTCCTCCCTGCAATCTTGTCTTTATGTTCTCCTGATTCTCTCCTACTTCCTGAGAGTTGTAATTCTCTACCCTCTAGGTGTCCATTTTCCTCTTACAATCCATAGTCTAACTCTAGCCTTGAAAACCAATAATTCTTCCCTAAAAATTCCCCAAAGTCCAAAAGTACATCTCCTCCCAATGTATCTTCTCAATGAGGCACATTCTCAACCTCTCTTCACCCTCCAAATCTCTCAATCTTTCTCATGGAGAAAGGGCAATAGTCTTATAATGATAATGATGATATTTGTCCTTCATTCTTTTTTTTTTAGGTTTTTGCAAGGCAATGGGGTTAAGTGACTTGCCCAAGGTCACACACCTAGGTAATTATTAAATGTCTGAAGTCGTATTTGAACTCAGGTCCTCCTGAATCCAGGGTCAGCACTCTATCCACTGCACCACCTAGCTGCCCCAGATATAGAATTTCCTTAGGAGGTCAGTGTCACTTGATCACATAGTATTTAGGGAGAAAAAAGCATGGAAAGAATGGAGTTTACAATCTGACAGAAAGTTCAACAAACATTCATATAAGTGAGAGGTGCATAACAGAAGTCTGAGAGGTTAAAAGGACTCTGAGGGAAGAAGAGTCAAGTGATAGGTATCATCTCCATGGGAGGTTCCCTGGGGGGAAAACTGTGGCATTTGAGGTCTATTTAATGAGCCAGGACTTTCTAGGTGCAATCTATAGTAAAATTACAAAAGGAGGAAAGTTCAGGCCTTAGGCAGGACATGAGGACTTAATTCCATTTTCTTGAAATATTGAAAATGAGAAACAGAAAAGTGTGAAAAAGATGGGCCCAAGGAATTCTCAGAGGCAAGGATCATTACATAGTTATATTCATTGTATCTATTGTCTTGACATTTTGTACAGTGTTATTGCACATAGGAACTGAATAGAGGTTGGTTGAATTGTGGGAAGCAGTCTTTGTTTGTACTTTAGGTAAGGAATATTGTTTCCCCAATATCATTTCACACGGGTCCTAAAACATAGAAGAATTGGTCAGGAAGGACCTTCAGAGTCCAACATGACCCATACTCCTCTTTTTACAAGTGAGGAAACTGAGTTGTTTCTTTTTAGGCAATCAGGGCTAAGTGACTTGCCCAGGGTCACACAGTTATTAAGTATCCAAGACTAGAATTTGAACTCAGGTCCTCTTGATTTCAGGTCTGGTGCTCTGTCCACTTTGCCACCTAAGCTGTCCCTAGGAAACTGAGATTTAGGGAAAGTAGTAATATGCCCATGGTCTAATTAGATGTAGAAAACATTAGAGAATAGATTTACCCATTCTTCACATTTGCCTTCAGTCTCAGATCTCTCTATAGTGGTATTCTAAGTATTTATTAGAGTCCTGAGAGTAAGTGCAATCTGCTTTGGGTAACAATTGTCATCAGAGATGACATTCTTTGCCATCTCCACTTACTCTTCCTCGGTCCTATTTTATGGATTAGTGTCATCAGAGTTTGAAATATATTGATTCACTGTAGGTCATTGTTGGTTTGCTTTATTTAGAACCAAGGGTAGATGTTAACTGAGTCATTCTCAATTGATTCTTCCTTTTTCTGTACAGTCTTTGCAATAGGAAAGGTTATCAAATGATTCCATGTTGTATACATAACTAATATCATAGTTAGAGATGTGATATGTTATTTTTGTCCTTCATTCTTTAAGAAGACCACAACATCGGGAGAGGTGATGCCATGACAAACACATGAATTGGATTTTTGAATGAGAAGATGCTGTGCTAAATCACCAGCCTCACTTGCTTTTCCAGAGCCATGAATCCAGTGGCCAGATATAAATTAAGAAGACTGGAGATGACCTAGATACAAGCAATCAGGGTTAAGTGGCTGGCCCCAGGGCACACAGCTAGTAAGTGTCTGAAGCTGGATTTGAACTCCCATCCTCCTGACTCCAAGGCCAGTGTTTTATTCACTATGCCACCCAGTTACTCATTATCATCAACTTCCCATCATCATCAACTTCCCATTATCCATAGTTAGAGAGATAGAAACTTAAGACAGAGCCAACCTGGACCTAGCATTTAAGGGAAGGTAAAAGTCAAAGGAATGTGTTTTCCTTGGGTAAAATAATTTGGTTAATGGGACAGCTAGGTGGCACAGTGGATGGAGCACTGGCCCGGGAGTCAGGTGGAACTGAGTACAAATTTGATCTCAGACACTTAGTAATTACCTAGCTGTGTGACCTTGAGCAAGTGTCTTAACCCCATTGCCTTAAGAAAACAAAACAAAACAAAAATAAAATAATTTGGTTAATGTGAATGAGGGAACCTTGATTATGAAGGAAAATAACTTATAATAAAGGATTTTTTAAAAAATTAAAGTCATGTTAAGTTTGTAGTGAAAGGGTTCACCTGCCATGACATTTCTCCCAAGTCACTGACCAATGTGGTTACCATAGGAGGTTGATGATGGCTGTCAACACTATTTTTTCCAAAATCAAAATACTCCTAAGCCTTCAAGTTTATCTAGGGTAATCCTTTCATTTTAAAGCTAAGGAAACTGAGGAGCAGAGGAGTTTAGTGAATTGTCTAAGGTAATAGCATATTTATGTGTATATAGAACTTTTAGGTTTGCAATAATAATAATAATAACATATAATATATATATATATATGAAACTTTTAGGTTTGCAAAGCACTGTGCATGTTGTCTCTTTTAATCCTCACAATAGCCCTAGAAAGTAGAAGGGCAATATTACCTGCAATTTAGAGACAAAACTGAATCTCTGAGAAGTCAGGTGACTTGCCAAGAGTCCCAGTGCTAGTAAATAGCAGAGTTTGAATTTGAATCCATGTTTCTTGACTGGGTCCAGGACTCTTTCCACTGCACTAAACCCTGGCTCTTGCTCCAGTCATGCTCAAAAAAAAACCCAACCCAAAACAACTAAACAACTGTTCTTCTTCAGTTAGATAGTGAGCTTTCATGGAAAGAGTATGACCAGTGAGTAAGAAAAAGTGACTCTCAGTCATCTTGGTTCTTTTAGTAGCTTTTTAAGAACTATGAGACCTTAAGCTAGCTATTTCCTTCTTGTGGGCCCTAGTTCTCATATTTTTAAAAATGGAAAGTTTATTCAAGGTTATTTTCAAGATTTCTTAAAGTTCTAACATCCTATTATTCTACTTAAACAATTACCATAATTTCTCCAATAGGATTATGGAATTATGCAACAAAAGTTACAAAATTGTTCCTAGCTAGCTGTTTCACAACTAAGATATATCACAAGGAGGTTAATAATGTTTATCCTTCATTCTTTTTTGTTTTGTTTTGGGTTTTTTTGCCAGGCATTGGGGTTAAGTGATTTACCCAAGGAAACAAAGCTTGGGTAATTAAGTGTCTGAGGTCAGGTACTCTATCCACTGTGCCACCTAACTGCCCCTTATCCTTCATTCTTGAAGAAAACTGATATCAAGTGGTGATGTCATGACAAACATGTTAATTGGATTTGAGTGAGGGGGTGTCCAATAATTGAGGAATGTCTAAAAGAATATGAATATGTGTACATTTTCTTCTTTTATTTCTTTGTGTAAGTTTTCTTCTTTGTTTTTGAAGTCTTCATATTCATCTTTTTCATACTGCAATAACATTCATACTTAATCTCCATACTAATTAAGAGAATAGGATCATAGGATAAAAACTCTAGAACTAGATGGGAACCTTAAAAGTCATCTAGTCCAAACTTTTATTTTTACTGATAAGGAAACTGAGGTCCATGGAGCTTAAGTCAAATGTTAAGGATAATATCATTGTGCCATAGGACATGAGAAATATGAAAAGTTCAAAGCAAAATGGGAAGACCTACATATAGTAATATAGTTAAGATAAAAGAGCCAAAGGGGAAACCTGGACAAAGTAGGTTCTGACTTCAAATCTAGCCTCAGATTCTTGCTCAGGCACACTAATGTTTTTTTGAGGGACCCTATCATACCTGGGAATTAGAAAGGTAATTCTGGCAGCTGTATCAAAGATAAACCTAAGAGGAGAGAGGCTGATGGCTGTTATGGTAGCCCAGGAAAGGAGCAAAAGTCAAATGGATTTCAGAGATATTGCAGAGGGGAAATGGGGTGTGAAACTGACAGGAAACTGGATATAGCAGGGGAGAGAGAGGAAAAAGTCAAAGATAACAGGTTTAGAGATTGGATAAATAAAAAAAAATGATAGTGCCATCAAGAGAAATAGGAAAGATAGGAGAAGGGGCAGGTTTTAGTGGGGAAGATAACAGTCAATTTAGCAGTAAAGGCAGACTTTAGTTTACTCCACTGAGTCCAGGGCTCTTTCCAAGATACTTCCTTTATTGATTACTCTTTTATCTCCCATCACCTGCTCCCACACCCAAGAATAGAGGCAAACAAATTCATATAACAAGGTTTAATGGGAAGAACTTTGGATTTAGAGTCAGAGGACCTGCTTTTGAATCCTGACTACTCTTTACCAACTATATAATTAACTGTTAAAACCTTTCTTTTACAATCTGAGTTCTATCATGACCTCATCTTGCCCCTATATTTCCCTTGATTGACCAGTTAGAAGAGATCCCTCTTTGTTTGAATTCTCCTTTTGGTCATGTATGATGTATTAATCCATGGGTTGCAGAATTCTTATTCCTGTAATGAAGATATTGGCCTGGATGATCTTTATGGTCTTTTTCAGCTCTAAATTCTCTGGCCCCATGATCATAATAATAGGGGGGAAAAAACTAAGAACACAATAATAGTAACACAGTGCTTTTACTTAAGACTTGGAAGAAGAGGAAGACTGGTGCCTAAATCTTTTTTTTTTTTTTAGGTTTTTTTTGCAAGGCAAATGGGGTTAAGTGGCTTGCCCAAGGCCACACAGCTAGGTAATTATTAAGTGTCTGAGACCGGATTTGAACCCAGCTACTCCTGACTCCAGGGCCAGTGCTTTACCCACTGCGCCACCTTAGCTGCCCTCTGGTGCCTAAATCTTGCCTATTTGTATATTGTGATTGGAACAAACATTTATTTTAAGTTTCTTAATTGTGAAGAGTTTTAATTTCTGAGAAATGATAGTTGGAAATGATAAAAGATAGAGTTACTTGATGAATACAATACAATATGGTGTATGTTCAATAAAGACGATCACCCAAAAGGTAGCAGAAATAGTCTCATTGAGGAGATCCATGATCAGATAAGGATATGGGTTGGTGAGAGCAAAGAATAGCCCAATGTTCTATAACTTTGGATGGATTCTCTGGAGAGGATCTCTAGAAGCACATGGATAAGGAATTATAACAGGGTAAGAAGGCATGAATAGGTTGCAAGCTACATCAAAGAAAGGAATATCATATATCTACAATAGGTTGCATTTATAGAGCATTTTTACAATTTGTAAAGTAGTTTACAAATATTATCTCATTTCATCCTCACAACAACCCTAGGAGGCATATGCTATTATTATTCCTCCTTTACAGATGGGGAAACTGAGGCAGTAAAGTGACTTTCCCAGGATCACATAACTGGTATGTATCTAAGGCAGAATTTGAATTCTCCAAGTTTAGGACTTTATTCACCATGCCATTAGCTACCCCAAGATCCACAAGATGGTATAGCCAATGAAATATTAACCTATTAAGCAGGAGGTTGAACCAAGCTTTGATTTACTCAAAATATTGTCTCTTCCATTAGAGTGAATGTAAGCTTCTTCTTCTTCTTCTTCTTTTTTTTTTTGCAAGGCAAATGCAGTTGAGTGGCTTGCCCAAGGCCACACAGCTAGGTAATTATTAAGTGTCTGAGACCGGATTTGAACCCAGGTACTCCTGACTCCAGGGCTGGTGCTTTATTCACTGTGCCACCTAGCCCCTCCCCCCCCCAAGCTTCTTAAGAGCAGGGATTGTCTTGCTTTTCTCCTTGTATTCCTCAGAGTGAATAAATCTTTAATTGATTTATTATTTTATCCCAGATTAACTTAAATTCTCTAGTCAAGGCAATCCAAAAAGCATTTAATCCTTACTAAGAATAGTTCTGATGCAGAGAAAGGCAAAAGATAGTCCTCAAGTTCAAGGAGCTCATAATCTAAAGGGGGAGATGATATGCAAACAACTCTATGTGAACAAACTATATCCAAGATAAATTGGAGGTATTTTCATAGGAAAGCATTAAATTAAGGAAAGATGGGGAAAAGTTTCCTACAGAAAGTAGAGACTTTAGTTGTGACTTAAAAGAGACCAGGGAAGCCATGAGGCTGCGTTAAGGGAGACTATTCTAAGCATGAGGGTCAGCCCCTGCAAAGGCATAGACATGTGAGTTGGAAGTATCTTGTTTGAGGAACATAGAGCCAGAGCTGTCACTCAGTATGCAGACCCCCTGCCACCATGCTGAAGAACTAGACTAAAATACAATTGGGGAATACACAACAAAATAAATAGAAAAATATCATAAAGTATAACTAATATTACATTTCAAAACCAAGTCAATATGCCACCCCCAAGGATCCTTATGTGCTGATTAGAGATCCACATTTCTATATGAGTTTGACACCACTGATCAAGGTCATTGTTCTTTGAATTCAGAAATGTGACTTATTAGAAAGAACACTGATTCAGAAATCCTGAAATCAAAATCCTAGCTCTGAATCTTATTAGTTGTATCATCCTAGGAAAGATATATATCATCTCTCAAAATCTTAGTTTCCTCAGCAATAAAATGATTGTAAGGAGTTTTGAACCTTATAGGGTCATCAGAAGGAAAGAATTTTGTAAACCTTATTGAGCTCCGTAATAAATATCATCTATTTGTGGTATTATTGTTCTGACAGGTCCTTGTTTTTCTAGTATCCCAATATGTAATCCAGGTGATGACTGTTTTAATTTCAACAGGAAGCAAGTATTTTTGGAATCATTTATCCTGTGAATGCAATTTATCATCAGATCCTGGATCTTCCAGTAAAATCAGTTTAGGAAACAATTTTCAGATGCCCCTAAAATGAGGAAGGAAATTCGTTCAAGTCAAATCAACCCAACCAACATTCTTTATTACCGAGGGAATTGCTATGACAAGTTTACTAATTGCCTACTCCCACAGTAGTTATTAGTCAAGGGTGAGTGAAATTTCTTTCCCAAGCAAGCAAAACCCTGGTGTCTGATTCATTGTCAGAGAAGGATGCTATGAGATACATTTTAAATCCTCCTTCTTCATCAGTCTTCTTAGTGTAATCCTTGAAATGGAAACATCATTTTTTTCTCCATGAAAACCTTACAGAAACAGTTAACTTACAGATTAGGTGTGTGCCTATAAGACGTTGCAATTTTATTTATTGATGTATAAATAGTAGCAAACATTTCCAAAGAATGGAAATCCCCAGTTCTTATCAGATTCTGGAAGCCCTGGATATACAGTGACTATCATCAAGAATATTAAATGAGTACCAGCTCCATTCTTAAGTAGGAGATTGAGGATCACCCGGTGAAGGAAACAAGGGGAGAGCTGCGTGAAATCTGTCACACACACATCAGGGTTCTCATATGGAGTTTGCGGTCTTTTGTCTCTTCTCTAGGGCATAAGACTTTCTGTGAGGGAATTCCTGCAAAAAAAAATCATTCTTGGTTTATATTGGAAATGAAGACATCTACTCTTCGGGAAATCTGTGAGGGATGATGTGGTATGATTTACAGAGTCCTGAAGTGGGGCATGGAGGTGGGGGAGAGTGAGATTTGTCCCCAGCTAACCTCTGATCTCAATCCTGGGGTTTCTGACTTCAAGTGTAGGACTCTATTTACTATGCTATTAGCCGCCCCCAAGATCCACAGGATGGCATGGCCATGGAAATATGAACCTATCAAGCAGGAGTTGAACGAAGCTTTGTTCTGATGATTGAATCCCTTCAAATAAGCCTCTTTGGCATGCCAGCTCCATGATACACTTAGATCTCCATGCTGGAAGCGACAAAAATGAAGCCACGATTGCTTTCCTCATTCCCCCATAGAGTGGACTTAGGAACCCAAGCTGTGCCATCATTCTCACTTCCAGAAGAGGAAATTCCCTTATAGCAAGGCGACTTGATGGTCTTCCAGAGTGGCCTAGATCACAGAGAGATGAAGCCCCTGCCCTGAGTTAGCGCTCCATCCCCTGGGCCACGCTGCCTCTCTTACACTATCTGTGTGACCCAGGCGACTCACTTCATCTACCTACCTCAGTTTCCTCATATGCCAACCGAGACTAATGCTGGCACCTACTTCCCAGGAGGGACGTGAAGATGCAACGGGAGAGTACGCTCGTCAAGTGCTTCCCAAAGGTCACAGCTTTGGGGAAATGCGAGGTGTTGCTATTATTGATTGTTGTTACTATTTGCTAGCTCTTCTGCCTCTTCAGTTCGGTCTAATCTTTAGATTCTGTTCTTCCTGGGGCAGGGCGGGGTCTCACCCCTTAGATGAATTTGGGGTGACTACTGCCGCTCTGGAAGGGGGAAGGCGCTTCATAAATGCTTGTCTATTGATTATTGGCCGCGTGGGAGCCCGCCTCTCAATGAGGCAAAGAGGGGAGCGGCGGGGGAGTGGGGTCGAGGCGCCCCGCTGGGACCTTAGCGGGCCTCAGTTTCCCCTCCCTGTAAAACCAGGGACTCGGACCGGCCGGAACCGCCCGGCACACAGCACAGGCTTCCCAATCCGCCAGAGCCAAGCTGGGGCCGGGAGGGCCAGGCCCCGCCCCGGCCCCGCCCCGGCCCCGCCCCCCGGCGCCGATTGGCCCTCCGCGCCGTGATGGGCGGACGGCCCCGGGAGCAGGAAGCGGCGGCGGCGCTGACAGGAGCAGGAAGTGGGAGGCGGCGGCGGCGGCGGCTGGACCCGACGGACCGGGACGGGCCGGGGCCGGCCTCCAAGTTTCCCGGTCGGGGCCCGCGTGGAGGAGGAGATGGACTGGTCCGGGCCGGGCTCCCAGGTGAGAGCGGGGCCCGGCGGGGGCTGCCCCCCCACCCGTTGCGGAGACCTGAGTTCGAATTCCGCCGCCCTCGCCACCCTGCCCTCTCCCAGGGCCTCAGTCTGCTCCCCGGTCCAACTAGGCGGGCGGCGGAGGGGAGGAGGGGGTGGGCTTGAAGACCCCCGCGGCCCCACCCGGCTCTGAACCCCCGTTTCCCTGACCTTAGCCTCCCCGGGCCTCAGTTTCCCCGCCTGTAAAATGAGGACTGAGTGGCCGCCCCCCCACGACTGCGAATTCTTCGGAAAGTCACTTCTTTGGGCCTCAGTTTCCCCCTGTGTAAAATGAGGTGCCCCTCAACGTCGGGATCTTGAGCGCCCCAGCCCCCCTCGTTTTGCAGGGGGGACGCGTGCTGGGTCACGTGTGTCGGGGTCACCCCGTGAAGCGGGGAGCTGGTGAGGGTGGAGCAGGCAGAGCGGGGTCGGAGGGCGGTGGGGGGCGACGGAGGCCGGGGAGGGAGGGTAAGGTCACCCCCATTCATAGGAGCCCCGTTTAGAGGCATTTGACAGAGAAGGGAGCAGAGGAGTGCAATCACTTACCCGGGGTCACAGGAGAACTGAGGCATCACAAGAGAAGGGGGGACGGGACATGGGGGTCGCAGAAAGGAGAAAGGGTTCTGGCAAGGAATGGGGGGCAGAAGAGCCATGCAGATGAGTAGGAATGGACTTTATTTGTAAAGATACCCATAACCTTGGACAGCTTAAAACCCCACAGAGTTGGACTTTGACTCAAATTGTCTGATGTCAAAGGTAGTAGTCAGTCGTCTTCCGCTGCACCTGTTCAGACCACACCTAAAATATCAGGTTTTTCACATTTTAGAGACATTGGCCCACTGGAACACCGCAGAATAATGCCGTCAGAGGACTGGCCGATGTGGTGTGCAAATATCAGTTCCCCGACTGAGGATGTTTAATCTTCAGAAGACTTGAAGTGATGGAATTGTCTTTTTCGATTATTGAAAGGGCTGTCAAAAAGGCGCCAGATTTCTTGATTCCAAGTAAATAAGGCACATAAGGAGAGGTTGAGATTAAAGTTATCGAAATTCAATTTAGGGGCGGCTAGGTGGCACAGTGGATAGAGCACCGGCCCTGGAGTCAGGAGGACCTGAGTTCAAATGCCACCTCAGACACTTAATAATTGCCTAGCTGTGTGGCCTTGGGAAAGCCACTTAATCTCATTGCCTAGGAAAAACCTAAAAATAAATAAAAATAAACACTTTGATGCTGCCCCAATTTGTAATGGATTGTATTGGGATAGAGGGAGCTCCCTACTGCTGAAGCTAGCAAGCAGAGCTTAGACAACCCCTTTTTCAAGGTTATTACAAAGGAAATTATTCAAGTAGAGGTCTAATTAACTGGTTTCTAAAGTCCCTCCCATCTCTGAGTTGACTAAAAGAATAATACTGAATAATATTAAAGAATGACTAAAATTATTACTGTTATTGAGGGGACTTGGAAGAGCCTGGAGAGAAGGGACAGAGCTTACATAGGTAATTTGTTTGGGAAAGACAAAAAAATTTGAGGGATAGAGCAGGTGAATGAGGAAAACTGAATAGGGGAGGAAGTTGAAGGTGGGGGAGAGAATGGGGAAAAACTAAACTGATAAGTAAACAGTGGTTGAGAAAATCTAGAGGGCCAGGAAAATCTGAGGATCAGGGTGTCCCACCCATTTCTGCCTCCATGCACCAAAGTCTTTTTTTCTCTAAACCCAGTAGAAATGGAAGAAATAGTGGCTCTTCCATGGGTTTGGGCCAAATAGGAGGAAAAGTTTAGAAGAGAAAAAGCTTTTTTTATAGGTGTTACATTACATGCTCTTAAGTGAATCATTCACCTTGATTTTGAATCTTTTGAAACAGCTCTAATTGATTTCACTCCCCTGGGAGAGTCTCTGTGTGTGCCCGTGTGTGCACACACACATGCTTTGGTTTGGTTTGAATTGGTTTGTTTTGTTTTTTCCCCCTGGCCTGGTTTAGAGTCCTTTTACCTTGTTTATTTGTTCTGTGTTTCATGTTTTCTTTTTCTTCTTCTCAGTTATTTTGAAGGGGGGGGGGTTCAGGTGAGGAGAAAACAAATGTGGATAAATGTAAAGATGTAAATATATCTTTGACTAATTTGGTCAGAGGAAACAACCAACCCACAAAGGTTTATAGGCAGAGCTAGAGATGTTCTACCTTCATATGGAAGTTTGATGATAATGGTGGTCATCTTCTTCCTTTAACTCTCTGGGATGCTCAGAAAATATTGTTCCTAATTCTTATTCAGGAAAGATGTGGAAGAATTATTTTTTATTTGTAAGTACTTGGGAATTGACAAGGGAGGCACTGGAAACTCAGTAAATGTAGTTGTTTTGATCAAAAGGACATGGAATCTTTTAATAGCCACTTGCTAGGGCCTTTGGGAGTCTAGTTCCCTCAAACAAAGCAGGTGGAGACAGTTCTGTGTTGAATTAATGCCCAGCATAACATCATCATGTTTATCTGCTTCTTAGAAGAATTCTGTTAGTGTTTTGACCAGACTGTATTTACTTAGTGAGAAAGAAGTTGGATATCCTTGACAGCTCCAAGAATAGGTTCATTCAGTTCTAAGTTATTCTTGTTCTTGTAGTATATATTGTATTTCTTTGCCTCTCTTCTGAGAGTCTCATTGTCTCAATTCAATTTATTAAGCACCAGGAACACTATGCTATTTGCTGGGATTATTATGAATGATGAATGAAACCATTTCTATCCTCAAGCACCTATGTTCTATTTTTTTTTTTTGCAAGACAGTAGGGTTAAGTGACTTGCCCAAGATCACACAGCTAGGTAATTATTAAATGTCTGAGACCAGATTTGAACTTGGGTTGTCCTGACCCCATGGCCAGAGCTTTATCCCTTGCACCACCCAGCTGCCCCCCCCCCCAGCTGCCCATGTTCTATTGAGAGAAATCTATACATAGTTAATTAAATATAAAATACCTGTGAAATAATTGGGGAGAGCAAGAAAGGCTTTCTTGAAGGAGAGGCCTCTTGAGCTGAGTATTGTATGATGTGAAGAATTCTAAGGGGCACAAGCAAGGAGGGAGTATATTGCAAACATAAGAGATACATTCTGTCAAAAGCACAGCCATGAAAGAGGATGGAATGCCAAATATAGCAATCAGCAAACAAGGCAGTTTGACTAGAATGGAGGGGACATGAAGGAGAGGAATAGGTTATGAGCCTGGAAAAGGGTCTAAAGTCAGAATGTGGAGGGTTTTAATACTGTACCTTATCCTTGAGGCAAGAAGAAATTAGCAGGGCTGTTGGAGCCAAGAAACTGATATGGCCAGAATGATGCTTAGGGAACATCACTTTGATAACTGTGGGGAGGGGAGTTTCTTTGCTGAGTTCCTGCACTGCATCTCTCTTCTTCCTCCTTTTCCTTTTTACTTCTATCTTCTTGCTGAGTAGTTTGAACATCCACATCAACTTTTGATATCCTCTGAGCCAAAGGAACATCTTTGGGGGAGTCATACAGATTTTTAAAATATTCCATAATAGGGGCGCCTAGGTGGTGTAGTGGATAAAGCACCGGCCCTGGAGTCAGGAGTACCTGGGTTCAAATCCAGTCTCAGACACTTAATAATTACCTAGCTGTGTGGCCTTGGGCAAACCACTTAACCCCATTTGCCTTGCAAAAACCTAAAAAAAAAAATTCCATAATGAAAAGACTCCTGTAGGAAATAATCTCTTGACCTTCCTGTCTAATATGTTCACACATCTGTCTTCCTATAGTCTTCCATTTTTCAGTATTTAGCACTCCTTCTGGAAACCATGGTTTGTACACATTCAATAAACTCGTCCAATGTTTTGCTGTTATTAATAAGCCTCTTTCTTTGACTATCTACTTTAATACTCTCAAATAATGTCCTCTATCCTTAGATTGTCTCTGTCCTATATTAATATGCTCTGTTTTAAACCTGGTGAAAAATTTATATATATATATATATATATATATATATATATATATATATATATATATATATATACATACATATATATCCTCTTACCTGCGTCTTGTAGGACATTCCATGACCGCAGGATACCCAGGCAATGTCTTACCTTTCAAGACTAATTCCCCTCCAAGTTGTCCCTTTTCAGGTGCCAATTGCCACCAGCTGTTGGCCTGCACCTGAGTATTGTTGAGAGCCAGATTGAATCAGAGAGACACAAACAACCTAATTTCATGAATAACTCTCTTTCAACTTTATTGTTGAATATCCAGACTCATTACAGAATTTATCTCAGACATGACAAATCAGATGAAATTCAGCTGCATGGCTTCCCTGGTTATATATTTACAATACTTGGGCTTTGATGTATTTTAGAATTCCTTAACAGAATTCTCCCAATACCCTCTGAGCTCAGCAGATGTTTAGGTCAAGGTTCATAGGTGAGCCAACCATTCTATTTAATGAGCAGGAGTATTTGCTTGATCTGTGGTAAATTTCGACCCATGGTCGCCTGCATTCCAACTCCACAGAAGCTGGCTCTCTACATCACCAATTCCCTATTGGACATTTCAAGCTAAATGTCTTATGAACATCTCTTCAAAATAATCCAGAACAGAGCACATAACCTTTTCCCCAAAACCTAACCCTCTCCTAAACTTCAGTATTTTTGTTGAGGGACTCCCACTCTGTTGATTCACTACTTTAGCATGATCTTTGATGCCTCACTCTCCCTCAACTCAGATTTCCATTCAGTTAACAAATCTTCACTTTTCTTATCTCCACATCTCTTACAGTGGTCACCATCCTAGTTCAGGTCCTGATCACCTCTCTTCTGAACTTTGGTAGTAGCCTAGTTTTTTTTTTCTGCCTCCAGTTTCTCCCTTCTCCAATCCATTCTCACATTTTCTCTAAAACACAGGTGTGACCCTGTCTTTTCTTTGCTAGTAAATTCCATATACTGCAACTTGTTCAGCCATTCCTTTCAGTTTGCAGTTCTTTGCCACCATAAAAAGAAGTACTTTAAAAATTTTTGTAGAAGTAGGACCTTTTTACTTTTCTTTGATCTCTTTTTGGGATATAGGGCTAGCAGGTATTGTTGGGTTAAAGGGTATGTGTAACTTTATAGCCCTTTGGACATAGATGCTTTCTTGAATGGTTGGACTAGAGTTTGCAACTCTACTAACAGTGAATTTGTGTCCTTATTTTTCCACATCCCCTCCGGCATTTTTCATTTTCCTTCTTTGTTCACTTATCGAATCTAATAAGTGAGGAAGTTTCTCTGAGTTGCTTTAATGTGCAGTTCTCTAAACAATAGTGATTTAGAATATTTTTTCATATGAATATTGATAGCTTTAAATTCTTCCCGAAACTGCCTGTTTACTTTCCTGTGGCCATTTATCAATTAGTAATGGCTTTTTTAAAATATAAATTCAGCATAATTCCCTATTTATTTGGCAAATGAGACTTTTATCAGATACTTGGTGAAAAAATTTTTCCTGTTTTCCTTCTAATTTTGGCTGTGCTGGTTTTGTTTATGCAAAAGCATTTTAAATTCATGCAATCAAAATCTTCTATTTTATATCCAGTTATCTTTATTTCCTATCTATTTAGATATAAACTCTTCCCTTACTCATAGATCTGAAAGGTACATTTTTTCCATTTTCTCCTAATTTACCTATGATATCACCCTATATGTATAAATCATTTATCTGTTTTGACCTTACCTTAATTTACTGTGTGAGAGATTATCTTTGCCTATGTTGTTGGTTCTGCCAAACTGCTTTCCAGTTTCCCCATCAATTTTTGCTGAATGATGATGAGTTCATCAAACACTAGATTATTATGGTCATTTACTACTCTCTATGTATTGTATACCTAATTTATTCCACAAGTCTATCATTCCATTTTTTAATCAATACCAGATTGTTTTGATGTTTACCCCTTTGTAATATAGTTTGAAATTTGGAACTACAAAGCCATCTTCTTTCACATTTTTAAAATTGATTCCTTGATGAATTTTGTTATTGTTTTTCCTAGCTTTTGAAAAGTAATTCTTTGGTATTTTGATTGATATGGCACTGAATACGTAAATTAGGTAGAATTGACATTTTTATTAGATTGACTCAGACTATCCATGATCAATTAAAATTTGTCCAAATGTTTAATGTGTTTATGTGGAAAGCATTTTACAATTGTGTTCAAATAATATCTGGGTTTGTCTTGGCAGATGGATTTTCAAATAGTTTATGTAGTCTGTAGTTATTTTATTTTTATTATTTTTTATATTTTATTTGTTTTTCCAATTATGTGCAAGGATAGTTTTCAATAATCATTTTTTTTGCAAGGGTTTGAGTTTCACGTTTTTCTTCCACCCTTCCCTCCCCTTTTCCCTGACAGAAAGCAATATAGGTTATACATATATCCATATTAATCATGTTGTGAAAGAAGAATCAAATCAAAAAGGGGGGAAAAAAACCATGAGAGGGAAAACCATAATACATAAAACAAATTTGAAAAACTGAAAATAGGCAGTTTTAACCTTCATTCAGACTTCATAGTTCCTTCTCTGATGTTTTCCTTCACAAGTCCTCCTTTAGAATTGTTTTTGATTATTAGCAACTCTATTATAGTTATCATCACATATTGTTGCTGTTAGTGTGTCCAGTATTCTTCTGGTTCTGCTCATTTCACTATTATCAGTTCAGGTAAATCTTTCCAGGCTTTTATGAAATCCCATCCCGCCATCATAATCATATACTATGGGAAACAGACCTAGTAGGGAGGGGTATAAAGGAGTTTCTCTATCTCTCACTCTTCCTGCTGGACTTTACTGGTATTATATACAAATGCTGATGATTTATGTGATTTATATCCTGCAACTTTCCTGAAATTGTAATTGTTTCAATTAGTTTTTTAGTTGATTAGGAGTCTCTAAGAATACCTTGATATAATCTATAGAGTGATAGTTTTGTTTCCCAGTTGTTTTTATTCCTTCAATTTCTTTTTCTTATATAGATGGTATTTCTAGTTTAAAATTGAATAATAGTAGTGATAATGTACATCCTTGCTTCATTCTTATTCTATCTTTTTAAAAAGCCTTCATTGATTCCTATGCTTTGTAGTATTTTTAAATAAAAAATGGTATTATTTTTGTCAAAGGCCTTTTCTGAATCGATTGCTATAATCAGGATTTTTGATGTTTTTGTCACTGATATGGTTAATTATGCTGATGGTTTTCCTAATATTGCATTTCTACTATAAATCACACCTGTAATTTATGTGACATTGCTATAATCTTGCTAATATTTTATTTAAATTATATGTGTCACTATTCATTAGGGAAGTTGGTCTATACTTTTCTTTGTATTTGTTCACTCTGGTTTAGGTATCAAAACTATATTTAGTCATAAAAAAGAATTTGGTAGGATTCCTTTAAAATAATTTATATAGGATTAAGATTAATTGTACCTTAAGTGTTTGATATAATTCACTTGTAAATCCATCTGATCCTGGAGATTTTTTTCTTAGGATGTTCATTGATGACTTTTTAGTTTCGTTTTTTTTTTTTTGCAAGGCAAATGGGGTTAAGTGGCTTGCCCAAGGCCACACAGCTAGGTAATTATTAAGTGTCTGAGACCAGATTTGAACCCGGGTACTCTTGACTCCAAGGCCAGTGCTTTATCCACTACGCCACCTAGCCACCCCAGTTTCTTTTTTCTTAAATAGGGTTATTTAATATTCTATTTTCTCTTCTGCTAATCGGGCAATTTAGATTTTTGTAAATACTCATCCAATTCCCTTACATTGTCAGTTTTGCTATTATAAAATTGATCAAAATAACTCCTAATAATTGCCTTCACCTTTTTCATTTGTGATGCCAGTAATTTATATTTATTCTTTCTTTTTTTGAAATCAAATTAACTAATGGCTTATCTCTTATTGTGGATCCCCCTCCCCAAATAAAACCAGGTCCTAGTTTTATTTATTAATTGAATGGGCTATTTTATTTTACATTTAATTAATTTCTTCCATTTTGGATTTTAGTTGAGAATTTAAAATATATTCTTTTCTAGTTCTTTTTAAAAATTTCACAATAGATTCATTGATTTGCTCTTTTTCTCTTCTTCTGATGTATGCATTTAGAGGTACAAATTTTCCTCCAAGTACTACTTTGGTTACATTCCCCAAAATTTTAGAATGTTCTTATCATTCTCTTTAATAAAATTATTGATTGTTTCTATGATTTGTTCCTTTACTCACTAATTCTTTGTGATTATATTATTTATTTTCCACTTAACTTTTAATCTGTGCTGCCACAGCCCTTTATTAAATGTAATTTTTATTGCATTACAGTCTTAAAAAAGAGTAAATCTAATATCTGTTTTTCTGCATTAGACTATGAGGTTTTTATGCCCTAAGTACATGATCCATTTTTGTAATGGTGCCATATTCAGCTAAGAAAAAAGGTTCTCCTTTCTGTTCCCATTAAGGTTTCTTCAGAGGTTTGTCATAGTTAACTTTTCTAAGTTTCTATTCATTTCTTTAACTCCTTTCTTACTTATTTTATGGTTAGATTTATTTAACTCTGAGAGGGAAGCTTGAAATTCTTCAATAACATAATTTTGCTATTACTTTTTTTTCTTTTGAATTTGGATGCCTTGACATTTGGTACATTTATGTTTAGTATCAATATTGCATTGTTGTTTATTTTCCCACATCCCCTCCACTATTTGTCATTTTTTTTGGATACTCACTTTTTTAAAATTTAGTATTTATTCTCATTTTGCATAAATAATTTTTTATACATTAATAAAATATTCTTGTTTAAGAGTAAACAAAATAACCCCTCCCCCGAAAATTATAGACTCGCTTGAGCGATAAAGGGGAGAGAGAAAAATTAAAATAAAAAAAAATAATAGTAATAATTGTAGGTATGGCCAGGTGGCGCAGTGGACAGAGCCAGCTCTGGAGCCAGGAGCACCTGAGCTCACATCCAGCCCTGTACACCCAACAATCACCCATCTGTGTGACATGCAAGCCACCCCAACCCCACTGCCCTGCAAAAACCAAAAAAAAAGAAAAAGACCCAAAATAAAATAAAACAGTAGCAATAGTAGAGGCAGCTAGGTGGCGGACAGAGCACTGGCCCCTGAGCCAAGAGCACCCAGGTCCAAACCCTACCTCAGACACCCAACGATCACCCTGCTATGCGGCCCCAGGCAGGCCACCCAGCCCCATCTGCCCTGCACCCCCCCCCCCAAAATGACAGTAATAAAACTTTGCTTCAGTCTGTGTTCCAACACCACCAACTCTGTTGCAGGTGGATCACATTCTTTATGATAAGTCCATCGCAAAAGTTACTTCCATATTTTTCCACCGTTGCCATTGCTGATCGCAACTCCGTCCTTTCTTATTTCTCCACTACCATGTACTATATTTTCTCTCTCCTTTCACTGATTCTGCTGTAGGGTAGCTGAATGGCACAGCAGACAGATCCCTGGCCCTGGGGCCAAGAGGCCCCAAGCCCCCCTACCACCCCTTAGGCCCAGCATCTACCTGGCCCTATGGTCCCGGACAGGCCATCCAATCCCAGCCCCTTGCAGAAAGTAAAAAAGAAAATTATTATATTTGACCACTCTCCCCCCACGGTCCATCCTCTCCTTCATTCACATCCCCACCCCTTCCCCCTGCTCCCCCCCTCCTTCTTACTCCAGATGTCTATACCCCATTGAATATATATGCTGTTTCCTCTCCTAGCCACCTCTGATGAGAGCGAAGATTCCCTCATTCCCCCTTGCCTTCCCCCTTCCATATCATTGCAATAGCTCATTGTAATAAAGAAAAATGTTATATGAAATATCTTGGCCTATTCCCCCTCTCCTTTTTCTTTCTCCCATTATATTTCCCTTTGTTCTATTGACTCTATTTTTACACCATATTTTATCTCCAAATTCAGCTTTTTCCTATGGTTCAACTATAAAAGCTCCTTCTACCTGCTCTATTAATTGAGAAGGTTCATATGAGTATTATCAGTGTCATTTTTCTATGCAGGAATACATCCATTTCATCATCATTAAGTCCCTCATGTTTTCCTCTTCTCCAATCTCTATGCTTCACCTGAGTCCTGAATCTGAAGATCAAACCTGTTCAGCTCTGGCCATTCTAGCAGGAGCATTTGAAATTCCCCTGGTTCATTGAAAGTCCATCTTTTTCCTTGGAAGAGGACATTCTGTTTTGCTGGGTAGTTGATTCTCAGTTGCATTCTAAGCTCTTTTGCCTTCCAGTATATTATATTCCAAGCCCTATGAGCTTTTAATGTAGTTGCTGCTAAGTCCTGTGAGATCCTGATTGCAACTCCATGGTATTTGAATTGTGTCCTTCTGGCTGCTTGTAATATTTTCTCTTTGACTTGGGAGTTCTGGAACTTGGCTATAATATTCCTGAGGGTTGATCTTTTGGGATCTCTTTCTCAGAGGTATCTGTGGATTCTCTCCATTTCTATTTTGCCTTCTGCTTCTAAGATATCAGAGCAATTTTCCTGTACTAATTCTTTGGAAATGATGTCAAGGCTCTTTTCCTGATCATGACTTTCAGGTATTCCAATAATTTTTAAATTATCTTTCCTAAATCTGTTTTCCATATCAGTTGGTTTTTCAGTGAGATGTTTCACATTTTCTTCTAATTTTTCATTCTTTTGGTTTTGAAGTATTGAGTCCTGATTTCTCATAAATTCATCAATCTCTCTGAATTCTATTCTTTGTCTGAAGGATTTATTTTCCTCAGCGAGCTTTCTTATCTCTTTTCCCATCTGGCCAATTCTGCTTTTTAAAGCATCTTCTCCTCAATAGCTTTTTGAACTGTTGTATTCATTTGACCTAAGCTGGTTTTTAGCATGCATTTCTTCAGCATTTTTTTTGGATTTCCTTGACTAAGCTGCTGACTTCATTTTCATGTTTTTCCTGCATGTCTCTCATTTCTTTTCCCAGTTTTTCTTCTAACTCCCTCATTTGATTTTCAAAGTCTTTTTTGAGCTCTGTCATAGCCTGAGCCCAATTTCTGTTTTTCTTGGTCTTTAGATGCAGGAGCTTGTGCTTCCTCATCTTCAGACTGAGTGTTTTGATCCTTCTTGGGCTCAGCAGCAAAATATTTCTCAATGGTGTTTCTCTTGTTTCTCTGCTTGCTCATTTTCCCAGCCTTAGCCTGGTTTGGGGTTGCTTCCCGAGTTTTTGGGACACTCCCACAAGGGTGTCAGTGTGTGAAGCTCTGTCCTCCCTCCTGGTCTGTGAATGACCATATGTGCCCCCCTCTGCCACGGGGCTGAGGTGGGGGGGGCCCCTGCTGTTCTATTGGGGGTTGCCTAGACTGCGATCAGGATCTGAATGTGTTCAGAGACTCAGAGTCCTGTTTCAGGGGCAGAGGACAGAGCTCCGCAGTCTCTCTCTTCACTCCCCTCCCTCAGCTCAATGGGCTCTTGTCCTGGGGGCTCCTGCTTACCAGCTCGCCTGCTTCTGTTTCCTGGATTTGGGCTGAGGTGGCCACACTGCTCGCAGTGTGCCCTGAGGGCTGGGCTTCACATTCTCGCTCTGGCAGAGATCCCCGCTCTGTTCCCCCACGTTGTGCCCAGTGCTCCCTGGGGTATAGCTCAGGAGACTCCCTGCTGCTGTGAGCCGCCTCCCGGAGGCTGAATTTCTTTTGCTCTGGCAGGCCGCCCCTCCGGCGGGCTGCCCCTCCAACCCCCGGGGAGCAGAGCCTTTCTGCTCTTTTCCAGGTTACCTTGAGTAGGAGAACTGCCTCACTGGGTCCCTCTGTGGGTTCTGTCTCTTGAAAATTTAGAGTCCTTAGTTTATAAGTTTTATGAGAGAGCACCTAAGACAGGATCCTCTCTTGTCACCATCTTGACTCCACCCCATATTTTTCTTTTTGATCATATTCGTCAATCTGATAGGTATGAGGTAATAGTAGTACCCCAGAGTTGTTTTAATTAATTCATATTTCTTTTATCAATAGTGATTTGGAGTATTTTTCCCACAGTAGCTTTGATTTCTTTTTTCTGAAAACTGCCTATCAATTAAGGAATGGTTCCTATTTTTTATAAATTTGATTCAATTTCCTATATTCTTGAAAAATGAGACCTTTATTACAAACACTGCAAAAAAATTCTCTATTTTCCTGTTTTTCTTCTAGTGTTGGCTACATGGGTTTTGTTAGTGCAAAATCTTTTTAAATTCACGTAATCAAAAACAATCTGTTTTACTTCCTGTAATCACTTTTATCTGCTGTTTAGTCAGAGACTCTTCCCTTATCTATAAATTTGACAGGTGTGTAATTTCCATTTATTTATGATATCACCCTATATGTCTAAATCATTTATCTGTTTTGACGTTGGTATGCTGTGTGAGATGTTGGTTTGTGCTTAGTTTCTCTTGAACTGCTTTCCAGTTTTCCCAGAAATTTTTATTAAATGGGGAGTTTTTTCCCCCAAAAATTGGATCTTTGGGTTTATCAAACACCAGATTACTATGTTCCTTACTATGGTACATCATTCTCTATTTTAGCAATACCAGATTGATTTGATGATTCACACTTTGTAATACAGTCTGAGATATGGTATTGATGTTGCCTCCTTCACATTTTTTTTATTGATTTTCTTGATAATCTTGAACTTTTGTTCTTCCAATTTGCTCATCCCTTTTAATTAGACCTAATTTTGCTTTCCTTGTCTGACATCAGGATTCCTACCTTTGCCTTTTTAACTTCAGTTGAAGCATAATAGACCCTTTCACTGCCCACCCTTTTTAAAAACCATGTTTTTCTGTTTTAAGGATGTTTCTTGTAAAAAACATATTGTTGAGTTCTCTTTTTTTTTATGTTTTTGCAAGGCAAATGGGGTTAAGTGGCTTGCCCAAGGCCACACAGCTAGGTAATTATTAAGTGTCTGAGGCAGGATTTGAACTCAGGTACTCCTGACTCCAGGGCCGGTGCTCTATCCACTGTGCTACCTAGCCGCCCCATGAATTCTTATTTCTAATCCAGTCTGCAGTTTGCTTCTATTTTTATGAGTGAGCTAATCACATTCACATTCATAGTTATGATTACTAATTGTGCATTTCCCTCCATCTTGTTTTCTTTTGTTTAACCTTCTCTTTTTATACTGTCATTTCTCAAAAGGCTGTATTGCCTCTGACCACTGCCTTCTTTTATTTAGCCATCCTTTGATCACTACCACCATCAATCCCCTTCTCATTAACCCCTTCTCCTACTTTCCTGTTGTGTAAAATAGATATCTATTACTAATTGAAAAATGTGTATATATTTTCCATTTTCAAATCATTTTAGATGTTAAGTTCAAGCATTATATACCCCTCTCCCCACCATTTTTCATTCTACTGAAAGCTCTTCCTTTTGTACCTCTTTTACATGAAACAATTTTCCCTTATTATCCTTACTATAATACTGATTATAATTATTCCCTTATTCTTCTTCTTTCCCTTTCCCCTTCTTCCTGGGCTGTTCCTTGCTTATTCAATTTTTATATCATCCTAACATAATCGACTCACTCCTGCACCTTGTTTCTATTATGAATCCTTTTATCTTTCATAATACTGATAAAATTCTTAGAAGATACATCATGTATCATCTTCCCATATGGAAGGTTATAAATTGTTTAATGAGTTCCTTTTGATTTCTCTTTCATGCCTACCTTTATATCAAATTTTTTATTCAGCTCTTTTTTTTCCCATCAGGAATATTTAAAAGGCCTCTATTTCATTACATGTCCATTTTTTTGCCTTGAAGGATTCTAATTAGTTTTGCTGTGTAGTTTATTTTTTGATTGTAATCCCAGTTCCTTTGTCTTCTGGAATATCATATTCTAAGCCCTCTGCTCTTTTTGTTGCTTGAAGCAAAAAAAGCCCTTTAACCTGGATGCTCCAGATTTTGGTGATAATATTACTGCAAGTTTTTATTTTGGGATCTCTTTCAGGATGATTAGGGAATTCTTTCTATATTTTCTTCTCTGGTTCTAGGATATCAGGGCAATTTTCCTTGTTAATTTCTTAGTTAATAATTTAATTCTTTAGTTATTTTTACTCAATATATTTTCTGTGTTTGTTTTTAGCATTTTGGTAACTATATTAATAGATTTGGTCTTCTTTGTAATACTCTGTATCTTAGTTTATCCATTTAACATTCTTCGGGAAGGGTTCAACAGATCACATATAAGGGTGATCACATAAGGGTACCATGATACAACAAAAAGGTTAAGTGCCCCTGCTCCAAACTCAGTCTCTCCATTTTATTTCATAGTTTTCTCTTCACATACGCTAGATAAATTAGTCAGATTTTTATTCCTTTAAAAACACTGTAGGGGGCAGCTCAGTGGATAGAGCACCAGCCCTGGAGTCAGGAATACCTGAGTTCAAATCTGGCCTCAGACACTTAATAATTATCTGTGTGGCCTTGGGCAAGCTATTTAACCCCACTGCCTTGCAAAAACCTAAAAAAACCCCCCAACATTGTGCACTTTTCTTCCTTTCCTTTTTCTCATACTGTCTCCCAAACTTGGAATGCTCTACTCCTTGTCTTTACCTGCTTAATTTCTACTTGCCCTGTAGAATTGCCTCCTTTGGAGCCTTCTTTGAATCTTTTTTTGTCAATAAAAACTTTCCTCCCTCCCTTGCTTGATCTAATATAGAATTTTTTTTTTCACTCCTAAACAATTTTATTCTCAGAAATTAGCCCCACTGACCAGTGTACATATAGGGTTTCTTTGTATTTTCAATTTTATTTCATAACAACTTCAATTTTTAGATAAGATACTTAAATATTCTTGTTTAAGAGGAAACATAATATCCTCTTCCAAACAAAAATATAAAGCCTCATGAGAAATAAAGTTAAAAAAAAAGAGAAAAATGTGTTTCAGTCTTAATTAAATTAAAAAAAATAATAGTAATAATTGTAGGTATGGCCAGGTGGCGCAATGGATGAAGCACCAGCCCTGGAGCCACCAGCACCTGAGCCCATATCCAACCTCATAAACCCAACAATCACCCAGCCGTGTGACATGCAAGCCACCCAATCCCCACTGCTCTGCAAAAACCAAAAAAAAAAGAAAGAAAAAAAAAGACCCAAAATAAAATAAAATAGTAATAATAGTAGGGGTGGCTGGGTGGCAGACAGACCATTGGCCCTTGAGCCAGGAGCACCTGGGTCCAAATCCAGCCCCAGACACCCAAAGATCACCCTGCTATGTGGCCCCAGGCAGGCCACCCAGCCTCACTTGCCCTGCACCCTCCCCCAAATAATAATAACAAAAAATATGCTTTAGTCTTTGTTCCAACACCAACAACTCTGTTGCAGGTGGATCACAGTCTTTATGATAAGTCCATCACAAAAGTTACTTCCATATTTTTCCAACGTTGCCATTGCTGATCGCAACTCCCTCCTTTCTTATTTCTCCACTACCCTGTACTATATTTTCTCTTTCCTTTCACTGTGACTCTACTGTAGGGTTGCTGAGTGGCACAGCAGACAGATCCCTGGTCCTGGGGCCAAGAAGCCCTGAGCCCCCCTACCACCCCTGAGGCCCAGAATCCACCTAGCCCTATGGTCCCGGACAGGCCATCCAATCCCAGCCCCTTGCAAGAAGTAAAAAAGAAAATGTGTTATATCTGACCACTCTCCCCCCATGGTCCATCCTCTCCTCCTTTATTCACATCCCCACCCCTTCCCCCTGCTCCCCCCTCCTTCTTACTCCAGATGTCTATACCCCATTGAGTATATTTGCTGTTTCCTCTCCTAGCCATCTCTGATGAGAGCAAAGGTTTCCTCATTACCCCTTGCCTCCCCCCTTCCATATCATTGCAATAGCTCATTGCAATAAAAAAAAATCTTATTATGTGAAATATCTTAGACTATTCCATGTCTCCTTTTTCTTTCTCCCATTCTATTTCCCTTTTTTTCTACTGACTCCATTTTTACACCATATTTTATCTTCGAATTCAGCTTTCTCCTGTGCTTCAACTATAAAAGCTCCCTCTACCTGCTCTATTAACTGAGAAGGTTCATATGAGTATTATCAGTGTCATTTTTCTATGCAGGAATACATGCAGTTCATCCTCAATAAGTCTCATATTTCCCCCCTCTCCTCCAATCTCCATGCTTCACCTGAGTCCTGTATCTGAAGATCAAACCTTCTGTTCAGCTCTGGCCATTCCAAAAGAAACATTTGAAATTCCCCTGGTTCATTGAAAGTCCATCTTTTTCCCTGGAAGAGGACATTCAGCCTTGCTGGGTAGTTCATTCTTGGCTGCATTCTAAGCTCTTTTGCCTTCCAGTATATTGTATTCCAAGCCCTATGAGCTTCCAATGTAGTTGCTGCTAAGTCCTGTGTGATCCTGACTGCAGATCCACGATATCTGAACTGTGTCCTTCTGGCTGCTTGTAATATTTTCTCTTTGACTTGGGAGTTCTGGAACTTGGCTATAATATTCCTAGGGGTTGGTTTTTTGGGATCTCTTTCTCGGGGGGATCGGTGGATTCTCTCCATTTCTATTTTGCCCTCTGCTTCTAGAATATCAGGGCAATTTTCCTGTAGTAATTCTTTGAAAATGATGTCAAGGCTCTTCTCCTGATCATGACTTTCAGGTATTCCAATCATTTTTAAATTTTCTTTCTTAAGTCTGTTTTCCATATCAGTTCTTTTTTCAATGAGATATTTCATATTTTCTTCTAATTTTTCATTTTTTTGGTTTTGAAGTATTGATTCCTGATTTCTGGTAAATTCATCAATCTCCCTGAATTCTATTCTTTGTCTGAAGGATTTGTTCTCCTCAGAGAGTTTTCTTATCTCTTTTTCCATCTGGCCAGTTTTGCTTTTTAAAGCATTCTTCTCCTCAATAATTTTTTGAACTGTTTTATCCATTTGACCTAAGCTGGTTTTTAGCATGCTATTTTCTTCAGCATTTTTTTGGATTTCCTTGACTAAGCTGCTGACTTCATTTTCATGTTTTTCCTGCATTTCTCTCATTTCTTTTCCCAGTTTTTCTTCCAACTCCCTCATTTGATTTTCAAAGTCTTTTTTGAGCTCTGTCATAGCCTGAGCCCAATTTCTGTTTTTCTTGGAGTCTTTATATGCAAGAGCTTGTGCTTCCTCCTCTTCAGACTGAGTATTTTGATCCTTCTTGGGCTCATTTGCAAAATATTTCTCAATAGTCTTCCTTTTGTTTCTCTGCTTGCTCATTTTCCCAGCTCGGGCCTGGTTTTGGGGTGCTTCCTGAGCTTTTGGGACACTCCCACAAGGGTCTCAGTGTGTGAGGCTCTATCCTCCCTCCTGGTCTGTGAATGACCAAAAGCATCCCCCTCTGCCACGGGGCTGAGGTAGGGGGGCCCTGCTGCTCTATGGGGAGGCATATACTGTGATCAGTATCTAAATGTGGTCAGAGCCCCAGAGTCCTGTTCCAGAGGCATAGGACAGAGCTCTGCAGTCACTCTTCACTCCCCTCCCTCAGTTCAATGGGCTCATGCCCTGGAGGCTCTTGCTCAAGGGCTCCACCTGCTTCTGTTTCCTGGATCAGGGCTGGGGAAACACCAAGCTGCTTGCTGTGTGCCCTGAGGGCTGGGCTCCACATGCTCGCTCTGGCAGAGGTCCCCCGCTGTTCCCCCACTTTGTGCCTGGTGCTCCCTGGGGTGCAGCTCAGGAGACTCCCCCGCTGCTGTGAGCCGAGGCTCCCAGCACCCGGGGGCTGCCTCCAGGAGGCTGAAGTTCTTTCACTCTGGTGGGCCACCCCTCCGACCCCGGGGAGCAGAGCCTTTCTGCTCTTTTCCAGGTTAACTTGAGTAGGAGAACTGCCTTACTGGGTCCCTTTGTGGGTTCTGTCTCTTGAAAGTTTAGTTAGAGTCCTTAGCTTATGAGGTTTATCAGAGAGCTCCTAAGACTTGATCCCTTCTTGTAGCCATCTTGGCTCCGCCCCTAGAATTTTCTTTTGACCTTTCTGATTATATTCTCATTCAGTATTGTTTATTATCTTAGAATTCCTGAATCAGAGGTTCTTACTATTGGAAAGAACCTCGAAGTTTAGCCCAATCTTTTCCTGTACAAGGTTGCCTTGTACAACATTCTCCCAATATTCATCTGATACTCTTTGCTTGATGAACTCCAGGAATGGGACACTTGCTGGACCAGAAGCTCTGCCTAATGTTCTAATATTATGAGAATTTACACTCCCCAATTTGTGGAAGTCATTCTGTTCTGCCCATGCCTGACCAGAGCATGCCTATTAAATTTTAAGCATTCTAGAGGGAAAGAGTTTTACAAATCTCTAGGAGATTTTTGTTAATCTGCAAACATTTAATTGTATTAAGGGTTCTCTTAGGAATTGAAAATGATAGATGGCATTGTGTTTGTCCTTAAATAGCCTACCAGTCAGGGGGGAGGGGAGGGGAGGGGTGTATGACAAAAAATGAATATATGAATAAATTAGAGAATAATTGTAAGGCATTCATTAATAGGAGAGTGATTTGCAGGTAGTATTCTGATATAGGTTTGGGCTAATGTTTTTCTACAGTGGGAGTAAAGATCAATTGTTTTCACTCATGGCTTTTATGTGACCATCCTCAGTTAACCTTATTGCAGTTGACCTTATTGAAATTGTCTGACTAGCTCCTTCCATACTTATGGTTAGGAATGAGCTTTTTGTGGCAAAAGCATTTCTTGTAAAACTCAGTAAATATTTATCTTTACAGTTTTTGGTTTCATTTCACTGTTTAAATGAGGCTATATCATGTACAAATATAGTACAAATATTGACTAAGTCCATTAATTCTAATGCAACATAAAATATAAGAGCACAAGAAAATACAGAACGTTGTTCTATGAAAGGAAAGCTCATTTATGACTGAGAGGATCAGATAAAGATTTGAGGTAGACCTTGGAGGATGGGGAGAATAATAACAGAAGACATTTATGTAGTATTGTAAAGTTTACAAAGTACTCTTCCTTCAGTATTTTATTTGATCTTCATTCCAGTCCTGTGAGGTAGATACTACAAGTTGTTATTATCTCCATTTTACAGATGAGGTTCAGATCAGTTCAATGACTTGCCTATTGTCACATAGCTTTTGATCTTGGAGGTAAGGTTTATACCAAAGTCTCTCATGACTCCACAGATCCAGCACTTTTTCCAGTGCAACACACTTGCCTTTGTAAAATTTCAACTGCGAGAGTTTGGGGCATGCTGGGGGAATGCCATTCTGGATATGTTTAATCAAAGGATACCTCAGGATTGGTCCAAAGGATGACAAGTAGATCAGTGTAATGTATTTGAAAGCAATTAATGTGAGAAAGATGAAAAGGCACCAAAACTATGATGGAACTTGAATACTAAGCTAAGAAATTTTAGCTTAACTCAGGATATAGTAGGGAGCCATTGAAAGGTTTTGAGCAGTGATTTGTGCTTAGAAAAAGTCATTCTGGGGGCAGCTAGGTGGTGCAGTGGATAAAGCACTGGCCCTGGAGTCATGAGTACCTGGGTTCAAATCGGGTCTCAGACACTTAATAATTACCTAGCTTTGTGGCCTTGGGCAAGCCACTTAACCCCATCTGCCTTGCAAAAAAAAAAAAAACCTTTAAAAAAAGTCATTTTGATTGTGTTAAGGATGAATTGCAGCAGAAATAGATGGGGTGGGAAGATTAATTATGTGCTGTGGTAGGCCCATCCTCTACTAGAATGACAACATTAGTAAAAAGAAAAAGAAAAAAAAGGATTCAGTTTTCAAAGATAGACTTAATAAGACTTGGTGACTAATTGGATATAGGACATCAGAGAAATAAGATTTAAAGATGACACTGAAGCCTCACGCATTGGTGGTAACATTCACTCAATCCTTTGAAATTTATTTTTGGATATATCATCTAATCTGTACCTCTTGGCAGTTATCTATCATTCTTTCTCCACCTGAACTTGATCACTTTTCCTTATGGACTTAGTTACACATATTATATATTTATGTATATCCCTCAAACACCTTGGACTTCCCAGTCCTCATTTTCCTCAACTTCCATTTCCTTCTTCTTCATTGATCTTAACCACTTACAGGAGTGGTCACATCCTTGAACTCACCATCACTTACAAGTTCCATCGTCATGACCAAGAATTCTGAAATCCCTTTCTGACCACAACCTCTTATCTTTCCACCACTCTCTGTTCTTCCTTCTTTCTGACTCCATTCTTTGTTCTTACCATATTCTCTGTTCTTCCTTCTTACTGACTCCATTCTTTGTCCTTATTATGTGCTGTATTCCTTTGTTGCTCTGTACATCCCTTATTGTTTTCCCAGGCCATTACCCCTGCTGTAATTTCATTTAGTTAAAATGGTTCAGCTACATTTTACCATTACCTTTATATTTCTTGCTCCATTTTCGTTTTGTTCCTGAGTTTGAGAAACTTCCCTTGGCAAAATTGCCATCACCACCTGCTTCCTCCATTTTAACTCAAGTAAGTGTGGTTACTTTTACTTTGTGGTTAACTCAAGTAAGTGTGGTCCACTACAAATTTATTTTATCTACTTTCTTTCTTGTCCTCACTGTCATAAGGCAATCTTTTTGCTCTTCCTTAGTTGATGAGTATAACACTAACTACAAAGGCTATTCTAAAGCTCTTCTCAAACCCTTTTAACTTTCCTTCTTAGCAGAAGACCTGGCCTCCTCCTTTACTGGGAAAATAGAGATCATTTCCCATAACCTCACATTTCTCCTCTTTTTTCCTTCATCACAAAACTCTTTGATATTATCTCCCACTCACTGTCTCTTGTTTTTCTATAGCCTCCAATGAAGATGTAATTCTCTTCAACAAACCTTATACCCTTAATGTCATTCTCTTCCTATTTACCCCCCCCCCCCCACACTTCTACTAAGCTATGGGCTCTCCTTATCAATAGATTATTGTCTACAAACAGGTCTTTCCTGTGCTTATAAAAACGAAACAAGCATAAAATAACTTCAGTTGATTCTATTGTTCTTTTAAGTTGTTATTTTATATCTCCCTCACCCCCTTTCATAACCAAAATCCTTTAAAAAGCTATTTTACATATTGCTTCTATTTTGCTCTTTTCACTGCTCAATCTCTTGAAGTTTTTTTTTGTTTTTTTTTTTGGCAAGGCAGTGGGGTTAAGTGACTTGCCCAAGGTCACACAACTAGATAATTATTAAGAGTCAGAGAACAGATTTGAACTCAGATCCTTCTGACTCCAGGGTTAGTGCTCTATTCACTGTGTCATCTAGTTGCCCTTCACTGCACCATCTAGCTGTCCAAAGTTTTGTTTCTAACCTCATCACTGATCTCAAATTGCTTGATCAAAGTTCATGATGTATTTTTAATTATCATATTCTTTGTCCTTTTCTTATTTCTCATCTTAACTGTGGTTTTGCATTGGACATAATTCATTGATCTAACCTGGCTAGTCACTTTTCAAGTCCTCTTTGCTGAGTCATCATTCATCCCTTATACCTAACCATAGATGTCCCCAAAGACTCTATCCTACCCTCCTGCCCTCCTCAGTTCAACTCCATATATCTTCCTTCAATGGAGGGATCAGTCCTCCCTCATGGGTTCAGTTACTGTTTCTATGTAGGTGACTCCCATATCTCAGTATGGGGCCTATAATCTTCCTCCTGAGCTGTTATCCCTTATCAATTTCTATCTCACCCCTAAGCTATTACCTATTGAACATTTAAAAGTGGATGACTTACAGGCAACATAACATACTATACAAAACAGAACTCATTATCTTTTCTCCAGAACTAGCTCTTCTTCCTAATTTTCTTAGTTAGACAATGACACTATCCTTCCATTCACCCAAGTTCATAGACATGAAATTAACCATGACTCTCAATATGCTTCCCATTTCCCCTACCAAATTAGTTGCCATATCTTTGTGATTTTATCTCTACAACATGACTTGTATCTCACAACTCCACCCAAGTCAGGTCTTGCTTCTTGCCTGGACAAAACCAACAACAGCATAACAGTAATAATTCACATTTATATGGCTCTTTAAGATTTGCAAAATGGGGAGAGGCTAGGTGGTGCAGTGGATAGAGCACCGGCCCTGGAGTCAGGAGTACCTGAGTTCACATCCAGTCTCAGACACTTAAAAATTACCTAGCTGTGTGGCCTTGGGCAAGCCATTTAACCCCATTTGCCTTGCAAAAAAAAAAAGAAACCTAAAAAAAATTTGCAAAATGCTTTACACAACCCTTATGAGGTTGATACTATTATTCCCATTTTACTGATGTTGAAACAGGCTAAGAAATTAAGGAATTTGCTTATCAGAAATCATTAGAAAGTATATGAGGCTTAAAATCAAACCTTTATAAATCCAGGTTCAGTGCTCTCTACACTTTACCACACTGCCTCATGATTTAAATCTCTCCTTTCAATCCACCATGCAAGTGCCAATATTTAGGGATTGGGAGCTAGGTCAGGAAGAAATGATGGTATGTACACTGATATGTATGGTGCAAGGGAGGGAATAATAGATTCAAAGAAAAGAATTTAACAGAATGATCAAGGCAGTGTGAGGAGGGAAGGCCAAGTGGAAGTGGCACCTGATATAAACTTGGAAAAAATCTGAAAAAGAGATGAAGTAGGAGAAAGAGGAATATTCTAGGGATGGGAAATAGCTTGTGTAAAAGCTTAGAAGTAGGAGGAGATATGTTCATTTAAGATAATAGTTTTGCAGTTTTCAAGGTCTACATTAGAATGGTGCCTAGCTTTCTTAAAGATAATTCAGATTGATTTTAAGGATATCTTAAAGTTAAAGACTCTCATGAAAGACTTAAAGACTCATCATTAAAAAGTAATGCCAGTTGCGTGCTAGCAGACTTAAGAACCTAAGGCTAGTATCTACTAGACTTTCAATCCATACCCAATGGAAACATATTTGAATATTGTTATAATATTGAGAATTCCTTTGATGTAATGAAAGGTCTAGAAAATCAATATCATGAGTAGAGTAACCTTTTTGGATCCTATATAATCCTTTCTTCTCCTCCCCAATCCCTAGCACCAACAACCTCTCCCTTTAGAATCTTAAGTTGGTACCTGTTTATAAGACAATATCTAGGTTTTATTTTCATGTACAGATTTGAATGCCTCATTTGGCAGAAGGAAGCACTAAGGCACACTAAGTATTCTTTACCTAATCTGTAAAGGAGATTTCATTTTCCCCACAATTTTTGTCCTCTCCAAGGAATTGATCAGCTCTAGTTTAGAATAACTGCACATTTAGACAATGTGGTTTAAAAAGCCAAATTTATGTCCTTAGTCCCAACTTTTTCTTCCACCAAATGTTCTAATAAAATTGTTGACTAGTAGCAAAAATTAGCAGGATTGATTCTTTATTCATCTTCTTTCCTCTTTGCTACCCTCTCAATGAATCTAGAAGTCATATAGCAGAAAAGAAAAAACAGCAAAGGACATGGATAATCAGTAAATTGGTTTAGGAAAAAATTGATTTGAATTGCCTTTTTTCTTAATAACCAAATTAGCCATTCCTGTAGTGTTTCTGCCAAAGGCATTCAGGACAGAAACTTTTTTTTTAGACGTGCTTTTAGATTAATTTAATAAATCTAAGCTGAAGCTAACTGTAAAGATATTTTTAATTCAGACCATTAGCATATTTTTGTAATGATTTATGCATTATGTGATTTTATATTAATAAATGAAAAAATATTTATTAAGCACTGATTGTTTGCCAAGCACTGGGGATTATTGACAGAATTAAGAAATGTAAAAGATTTTTCCCTAGGAGATATGTCTAAGACTTCAAAATACTAATTAATTCACTATCCTAGATATCATGTTTATTTGGTTGATTATGCCTGCTTTTGATGACTTTATGACCCTTTGCATTGTAAATCTTCAGTGCAGGAATCACAGTCATGGCTCCCATTGGTCTCCAGGATTTGGTCATCGAAACATTTCTGTACAAGAAAACAGAGAACCAACCAAGGAAAAAGAAGCTTTGCCTCTTATAGAGGACACTAGTAACTGTGACATTGTGAAAGCTACCCAGTAAGTCCTCTACAATTCTATATCCTTGGGTTAAATTTTATTGATATACTACTGTATGTGCTATGTTATCCAGTGCAGTTCTTAACATTGTTTTGCTACTTTAATCTTAATGTTAACAATAACATTAAGGAAATATAAAAGAATGCTACATTTAAGTCAACAAAGAACATTTAACATCTGAGAATTCCTTTATTTGGATATATAGCCAGTCTTCATAAAAGTAACCTGAATAAATATGACCCTAACTATACTAACAAAAACCTTTGTACATAGTAAGCATTCAATAAATACTTGTTGATTGATCTAGAAACTGAAGATACATTTAATATTCATTAATGGGACATATCATCATATCAGAAATGATAGTACTTCATAAGTTAATCTGTGAATTGAATGTGCTATCAAAGTGCTAATAATGCCTTTCTTTATATGAATGAATTAAAATGCTAAAAGAAATTTATAAGGACAATGAGTAAATTAAAAAATGTGGTTATCACAAAAATTCTTCTGGTACTGACCAAAAATGAAAAAATGAGTGAAATGAATATAGCTCTGGACATAGAACAAAATAGATTTGGGAAAATTGGAGAATAGATTCAACTGTAGAGACTTGTCAGTCTTCCTGAAATATTATCCAACTGGTCCTTGTTAGCCTTAAAGGGTTATAGATTTAATTTGGTGCCAGTGGTTTTAGATAATAGGCAGTAGGCCTGGGATGAAGGACTTAACATTTTGTTAACAACTTTGGCCTCCAGAAGGAAAGAACACTTAAAGAAAAAGAAGCCATAGACAACTTGGCAGAGTGATTTATAAAGACAAGTAATGATTGATTGAGGAAGAGAAATAAACATTTAAGGAAGAGAATTCCCTCAAAGAATTTGGTTACCAAGAAAATTGTGTAAAAATTCATTGAAAAGATGTTGGAAAAAAAGTTTTCCAACAAATTTGTAAGAGCCACTAGAATAACAATAGCATAGCTATTAGGAACTTCCAGAGTGGTTCAAAAAGAGCAATCAAAGATTGCAAAAGTGTCACAAAATCATAGAACCTAAAAATTAGGAGGGATTTCCAGTGGTCATCTAGTTCAACTCATGTGTGAAGAGAATCTCTCTCATTACATAACCAAAATTGGTATTCTGGTCTCTACTTGAAGATTTTCAAAGTGGAAGAACCCATTTTTCCAGGCAGCCCATTATACTTTTGGGTAACTTTAGTTGTTGAAAAATTTTTTTTTTTCCCTGAGAGTGAATCTGAATTTGCTTTTGCAGCAGATCTGTAATTTCATCTCTGTGAACATTCTACCAAGGGTTGTAAATCACAAATCTTGTACAACTTGGTGGGTTGTCTTTCTGTATTGCTGTGGCCAAAAGATTGATTGTCCAACTGGCCAGTCTTTTGGAGATTATCTCCCAGACTTTGCATTCCATTAGCACAGCCTTTGTTCACATAATTACAGAACTGGAAGGGATCCCAAAGACCAGCACCTGATTAAGAATAACAATAATCATTCAGTCCCTTCCCAAAGATCTCCCTCTCACCACCTATGGTATTCCATGCCACCCAGGAAAGCTCTAGCTGTTAGATAATTTCTCCCTCCTTCAAAGTCAGACTTGCAAGCCCCACCTACTGCTCCTAACTCTGCCCTCTCTGTTCTATGTGACAAACCCCCAAATATTCAGATAGCTATCTAGCTCATGCCCTTGGTAAGTTCTGTCTTCTCCAGACTCATGTCTCTAGTGTTGAAGCATTAGAGTAGAACTTTAATAGAAAACTTAAAATTGATTGCAGGGAAAACAGAAGTATTTCTTTTTCAGCAAAATCTCTTGTGTACCATATTTCAATCTTGTTATTACATAAAATTATAGATCATTTCTGGTTAACCCTGACCAGAGGACTTGCTAACCTAGCATTATTTGTTCTGAAACAGGATCTGGAGCAAATCAGCATAAGCTTCGGCTATGAAACTCATCAACTTGTGCTATTCAAACTTGTCATCTTACCTTGATTTGTAATTACCACATTATTCAGCTGCTAAAAATACAAACCTTTTGAAAGGAGACATTTTAGTGTCTGGATTTTTTAAATCATGCCCAGTGACATAGATTTGAATATTTCCTTATTTTAGATATGGGATATTTGAGCGATGCAAGGAATTGATAGAAGCTGGATATGATGTCAGACAACCGGACAAAGAAAACGTGTCTCTTTTACACTGGGCTGCTATAAACAACAGACTGGATCTTGTAAAGTAAGATTGGGCAACTGTGTTTCATAATTGTCTCTGTTTCTTTGTTGATGATTATTTTCCTTTTTATTTCTTGTTTTCCTTGTGTAGATTTTTTCCTCTCTTTTTTAAGCATACGTTTGAATGATAACCCATTTTTTTATACTTCTCTGTAAATGATTTTGGGTCTCAGAAATTTTTATTTATCATCATTTCCCTGAGATTGTGAATTTTAACAGGATGTTAATTAAATTGATGTGAATATAAAGACAAAATTTGCATACTAAAAATGCAAAATCTTTAAAACAACAGGCAAAAATGCCTTTCGTGGACAATCAAAAAACTTGAATTTAATTTAGTTGTGGTCTAAATGCTTTATGTTTAGGAGACGTGATCAGAATAGGAGAATTTTGAATTGCCATTTAAATAAAATTTTAAAATATTACTTTTTCATGCTTCTGCTTACTCATGATCCTTTTTATTTATTTACTGTACATATTTTACTATTCTGTCATTTACCTGATATAAGTTTAGGATAAGTTCTCATTGGCACCGTAATCTTTTTAAAAATTAGGTAACTATTTTAAAAATGTTACACTCTTGAACAAATATCTGGAAATTTCTTTAAGTGCATTTTTTGATGATCTTTTAACAATTCAGGAACCTTTTCTTATTTCCCATCCTTCTTGAAACTGCAGCTTGTAACTCTGTCAGAAACTTTTTCCTCTTTGAGTTCTCTTGATATCACTGTCTCTTCATTTCCTTCTTACATGATTGACTTCTTTTTAGTTGTTTTAACTGGATCATCACTATTTCCACTTACTGTGAATGTTGTACCCAAGGGACCACTCCTTTGTTCTCCCTTCCTCTGCCCTTTCTTCCACATCATCTGCTAGGTGGCACAGTGTTGTAGCACTGGCCTTGAAGTCAGGAGGATAAGAGTTCAAAACCAGCCTTAGATATTTGACACTTACTAGCTGTTTGGCCTTGGGCAAATCACTTAACCCTGGATTGCCTCATATAGAAGGCTATCTAATCATCCTGATTCATATCTGGCCATTGGATCCCGATGACTCTGGAGGGAAAAAATGAGATATGTGACTTATAGCAACCCTCAGTCAAATCCAATTCAAGTGCTTATCATGACATTACCTCCTTGATATCTTGGTCTTTTTCAAGAATGAAATATAAACAACAACATCATCATCATCATCATCCTCATCCTCATCATCAGCTACCTGTTGGATAACACTAAATAGCTATCACTTAGGCATTCCAAACTCAACACTTCCATAATGGCATTCATTTTATCTTTGCTACCCAAACATCTCCCTTCCTAACATTTCTATTGAAGGCATGACCATCATCCAGTCACAAAAGAGTCCTTGTTGGTGCTTTACCTCCCTCTACCTTTTATATCCTATTACTTGACAGGTCTTTTCATTTCCACCAACATAATGCCTTTTATAACCTTCTTCTTTTCTACACTTAACACTACATCTACTCTTTTATCACCTCTCATTAGCTTATTGCAATCTCCCTGTTTCCAGTCTTTTCCCTTTTTGACACATTCTCCCCATGGTTTGTATTCTAAAGCAGATTTCCATGTGTAAGAAAGTCCAGTTTACCACAGTGACTCTTTCTGGTCTCCAGGTGAAACTTCACAGTCTGACTCAACCAGATTCCAGGTTCATTATACAGTACTCTCCTACATACACCCTGATCACCATCAGACTCATCTGCTTCTTGTTCTGTACACTATAGTCCTTTCAGTCTGGAACATTTTCAGAGCTTTATAAGTATTGACTCTTTTAGTAAAAGACACCTATCTTCATATCTCTATTTTCTTGTTCCTCACCCTCTCCCCAATTACTCTGTGTCTATTCTATATATAGTTTGTAATTATATTTCTGTGTATATCTTGTCTCCATTCAATAGAATGCAAATTCCTGAGGGTAGGGTTGTTTTTTATTTTTGTTTTTATACTTAATACCATCCAAAATACCTGTTGCATAATAGCTGTTTAATAGTTCCTTGTTGCATATTACCATAAATGTGAGATGTAACAGTAAAGGAATGTGACAAGTTTCCATGTGTCACATTAAATTAATCAGTCTTATTTTTAATAAACTATCTTATAAAACATCAAATCCATTTTAGAAAGATTTATTTTATCTAATTTTAAGGAAAGAGTTTTTATAATTTTGTCTCAAATAAGACAAGAGCACTCTATTTAAACTTTTTGAAAAACTTTCCAACTTTGTACTACTTTGAAAGTTGCACAAATAAGGAATTGAATTCTCTATTGAAAGAGATTATACAATCTTTTTTTTGTTGTTGTCATTATGTTAAGATTTCATCATTTGTGACACTAATACATAGAATGAATTGTTTTAGGCATGAAGCTTTTGAAGGCTGAAGTGGCTAGCAAGAACATGCAGAGAACAATAGTCAAATGTATAGGAGGAAAGTTATAACTGAAGAGTAATTGTAACCTAGGTCCTTAGTTACCAGGCAAGAATATTTTACTTGGAATAGGCCAAGACACTAGGATGAATCTTTTTTCAAAGTTCCATCAAACTGAAAATGTGTTTTCTTTTTGCATAATTCTTCTTATGAATTTTGGATTTTAATAGATTTGTGTGTTTTCCTGAACAGGTTTTATATTTCAAAAGGTGCTGTTGTAGATCAGTTGGGTGGGGACTTAAATTCAACCCCTCTTCATTGGGCCATCAGGTAAGAATTTCTAATGGTGAGCTCATATTTATATATATTTTTTAAAGTTTTTAAGCTCTTTGCTCATAACAAGTCTGTGAGTTAAGATTTGCAAATATTATCTCTACCATATGGTTGAGAACACTTGGGCTCAGACTGGTGGCACCATTATCCAGGATCACCCAGTGAGTTGGTATGACTGAGATTTGACTTGAAACTGATAAATGCTGTTCAGGTTACTTAGGTCTGTCCAGGCATTCTAAGAAGTTTTAATGATGTTTTTTCCATGTTTCCTTAAGGTCTCTTAGAGATATTAGTCCCTCTGTTATAATGTAGTAGTATTCAGTTATGATTGTAATAATCAAATGTATGTCATTAAACTTTGTTTCCATAATTAGGATAAATGTTTTGAATGATTATTCATGAGATATAGAATGACATCATGCACAGAGAACTAGCAAGACCTGAGTTAAGTTTTTGCTTCTGATACATATTGTCTATGTCTCCCTGGGCCAGTATTTAAACATCTTAGTGCTCTATGCAATTTTCTTAGACTTTAAGGTGGGGATAAGGCATTGATTGACTTTCACTGGGGAAAGGGAGTTTTCTCATTGGAGCACTCCCTATAACAATGAGATCCTTGGTCTAGTTCCTATCCCTATATTAATTACAAAGGTGAATTGCTAGTTCTATAAACTATGGACCTCACTCAGAGTAGTCATTGGATGATGTCCTTTGGAAAACAGCTTGATCCACAAATCAGACTTGAGGCATATCCTGATAAGCTTAATAGTAGACTGAATTGTCCCAAATGGTTTGATACTTGTCAGAGAATAGACAAATCAATATAAAATACTAAGCAGTTAAAGTATGGGTTAATTGGTTCCCACTCAGTGCTATAATTTAAAAGTCACACTTCTGCCCTTCTTATTTTCCTTTTGCCACCTCATTGTCTGTGAAAATTAATTTTAAATGAAAAATTTTTTGAAGTCAAAGTAGTTTAAGAATAATGTATTTTTCCTATATCAAAGAACTTGAAGACATTGGGTTAGATATAAGTAGCAATCTGCAAATACTTGTAAGGAATGGCTAGCATTAATAAACCCCAGCTCTATATCTTTCTACAGTGCCATTTGGCCATCTGGTTCATCAACAACTCAATTGGTCAGTGCTAGTTTTCAACTCTGTTATGTTAACAAATCTTCTCCCAAAGTCCTGTTGTTTACCTCATTGTGGTCTGTGAATGATCCCAGATCCACAAAGGTCACATGGGCAGAGCATAAATTTTGATGGGTTTCTTTCCATATTTGAAAGACTTTGAGTATGAATGTGAGGAGATACTGTATTTGTCTGCCACTCACAAATTTGTTGTTGTTGTTCACTCATTTTTCAGTAATGTCTGCCTCTGACCCCATTTGGGGTTTTCCTTGAGAAATATTGGGGTGGTTTTCCATTCCTTTTCCTTCTCATTTTGCAGATAATCAAACTGAGTTAAACAAGGTTAAGTATCTTCCTCAGGGTCATATAGCTAATAAGTATGTGAGGCCAGATTTGAACTCAGGAAGATGAGTCTTCCTGACTCCAGGCTTGACACTGAGTCACCTAGCTTTCCTGATCATAAATTAGTCAGGCTGGAGTTCAGAGAACTCATCACTGGATTGGTTACAGGTTAATGATTTTTTTGTCAATGGTAACTCTGAAAGAAAATCTACTGAATCTGGTAGGAGTTGCAGTTTATGTCATTTGAGGGTGTACCAACATAGGCCATTGAAATTACTACTCATTGAACCAATGATGTACATCAGCAGTTACAGCCACCTTCTTTTTAAGTATCTTTCCACTCTTACAAAATAGGCCACTTTAATCTAGTTTGATACATTGGACAGAGCATCGGACATGGAGTCAGTAATCTTCAATTCAGATTGTACTATAGACTCTGTATTAACTGAATGAATCTGGGCAAGTCATATAACCTCTCATCTTTTGTTGCTTCATTCATAAGATAGGGGTAATAATTGAACTACCTCACAGGGTTGTTTTGAGAATCAAATTATTGTTACCTACTTTAATTTCATTTATTAAATCTGAATAAAAATTTTTTGGATCCTAATTCTAACATTCAGTGTGTTAGCGTTTCTTCCATTTCCATATAATTCACAAGTTTAATCTGCATATATGTTTATCTCAGGTATTAATTAAAATATTGAACAGCATAGGACCAAAAACAAACGTTGTTATACTCTACTAGAAACATCTTTCATTAGATCATAGATCTGGAAGGGATTCAAGATGTCATTTAGTTCAAACTTTTCATTTTATACTTGAAGAAATCAAGGCTCACAAGTGTTAAATGACTTCTCTAAGATCACACAGGTAGTAAATAATAATAATACTGGGGTCTGAAGTCAAAGTCATCTGACTCCAAATCTGGTATTCTTTGAACATTGATCACTTTCCAAATTGAATCAACTTCAAGCCCATGCATTCTTCATCCATCTATCTTGTTCAGAAGGATCTCATGAGAGATGTCAAATGCCATGACCTAGAACTCATACTGACAATCTACATATATTTAGAAGAACTGACTGTCATAGGCAAAACCCTCCTCCATTTCTTTTGTGGCACCGCTAGATCATCAGTTCCTCACCTGCCTATAAACCGATCCTATGTATATGAATTTACTGTTACCTTTAATGTGTCCACAGGGAAGAAAACAACTTTTCATGTATATCTAATCTACTGGTTTATCTGTTTCTCAATTAAATCCATCATGGCTCAGATAAAGTGGTTCAAGTTAACATCTGCTTTTTTCTTCCATATTGTAAAATTCAACAATATTTTTTTCCTGTTGTCCTTTACAGACAAGGACATTTACCTATGGTAATATTGTTGCTACAATGTGGTGCAGATCCGGCACTCATTGATGGAGAAGGATTTAGTGGTATACATCTGGCTGTATTATTTCAGCATATGCCAGTCATAGCATATCTCATCTCAAAGGGTCAGGTATGTTTTTGAAATGTTCTTATGTTTCATCTGTTCTAAATTGGAAATTTCTAATTATTAATCAATTTTTAAAAATAAGATTTAAAGTTCAACCACAAAAGATCCAATCTTATGCCTCACCTAGATGCTCAGGTGACCCAGAGTTCTCAAAACCATGAGAACAATTCAAAAGTCCATTAAGTTCTGCTAAGCTGGAAAGGCTTTGGATATGGTCCCAGTGACAAATTCTGTATGTTCCTTGAGGACAGCTTAGCCAAATGTGGAATGGCTCATTACTAGCTGATTGGTTATTAGGTAAGGGACTTTATGGCCATGGCGATCCATAAAACAAACATTTCAAATGGCCCTCATTCCGATTCCATAATATGAAGGAAAATAAGTATTAAATATCACACAGTTTTTATGTAGTATCTTTGTTTAATAGATAATGTAATGGTAGAATTCTATTGAAATAAACTATATCTACTTTAATATTCTTGCTGTAATTAGTAGATATAAAGTAGTTATGACAGATAAAAGGACAGTTCACAGTTTCTTATCAGAGAAGTAAATAATAGTGTTGTTAGGATTGACTTTATCATAACTGTAGAGGGAATAGGAACCATTTTATGAGCTTTTTGGTCATGCTCCCAAGAAAGATTAGCAGATGGACCAAACATGAGAATACCAGTAGGTTATGGCCCATACCTGTTACAGACCATAAAGCAGAAAATTCTATGAAGAATTTGATAAAGTCTTCCAAATTGAGTCCAATCTAGGCAGTGATTTTTAATGGCATCAGAGTAAAGGTGGACATAGGAAAGGAAAGATGAAAAGTCTATAGTAAAAATGAAAAAGTCAAAAAGCTTGTTTATATGCTACTTAAGAACTTCCTGCCTATTTTAACTTGAATACTAAATAGGAAGATGTTGGCTATAGTGAACATGTTCAATGATTGAAAAAAGTTATGTCTTAATGGACAGGAAATAGCTATTTACTATTATGAAAAAGTTATCTATTTGTGAGCAGTCAGGTCATTGACAAAGAGAAAAAGTCAAATTCAAAACATAAATTAAAGGATGAAAATGGGAAAGCAATAATATATGCAATTATAACAGCACTAATATGACTGAAAAATGGGAGGACAAAAGAAGATATAAAAATCTATGAGATTCCTTACATAAGTTTTAAGTGATACAAAATCGTTGCTGTCACAAGAAGACCCTGGTAATCACCTTTAAAAAATGTGAACATCTTGCCAAGGAATTTATGTAGTAGTTCAGACTGATATTAGGTTAATGTAAAAACTCATTTGCCAAAATGGAGGAAGATAACAAGATGTGGAACAATATTAACCCCAAAATAGAGAAAAGCAGTTGACAGGAAAATAGCCACCAGAAATCTTGGAGTGAGACTGTCAAGCTAGAATATCCTGAGATTTTTGATAGATGAAATTGGAAGGAGGACAATAAATAGACATGGCATGAAACAAATCACCGAGACAGAGGGACTAAATTTGAACTATACCACTTTAACAGCCAATTGAAAAAGTGGTAATGACATAAGATGAAGTTGGAAAAAATGGATAAATTTGATTTTGACTCAAAAGGAATCAGCACTTCATGTGGCGGCACAAGTTTAAAGACATTTGGAATTTGGTTTTTAAATTATCTTAAAAGTGATGATAATCCAAAAGAAAGGAGCCTACTTTGTTTCATTTGTTTCTCTATAGATGGTGAAGTTCCCCAAATGTTCTTGTTTGTAGATGGAATTGTGCTGATTTGTTCAAGCTCCAGAAAAATGCCGAACTCAGAAAGACATTTATAATGAACAATCCCTAACATTTGTTCATTAGAAATATCTTCCTGAAGTTCATATAAACATATCTGTGTGTGTGTGTGTGTGTGTGTATGTGTATACACACACACACATAGATATATTTAAGACAGGCACTCCTGATTGACCACAAGTATGGCCCAGAGTTGAATAGGAGAATGAGAGTGCATTAGTTTGCTTCTGTTAAACTTCAAAGTTCTTTATAAGACTTCCCATGAAAGCCAACACCTACATTTTTAATATTCTCCCACTGCTGCATTATGATGGTTAGACATGGAATTTTACTACCTTTGAAGAATTAAAAATAAATAACACACTGAAGGCAATGGGCAGATGCATGGTAGGTGTGCAAAAGAGAAAAAATTATAACTAATGAGAAACTCTAAAGAAGTAGTAGAAGATATCATCAAGGAATTGTATAATAAAAAGAGTAGATGGACTGGTCATGTTGCAAGAACAAAGAATGATAGATGAACAGGCAGAGTGCTCCACTGGTAGCTTCACAATGTCAAGAGAAAGTAAGGAAAATCTCTAGCACAAAGGGTGATACCCCTGTGGTAAATTGATGGAATAACTTGGACAGGAGTCATTCGGATGTGGTGGGCATGGATAAATTGCAATCTGCATCATTAAAGGAGATCAGGAATTGATGAGGACACAGATTCTTTGAGTATCATTACTAAAAATAGGTGATCAATAAAAGAAATACAACTTTGTACTTATTGACTTACTTTCTCATCTTTATAAAATTCTTATGAGAATGGCCAGTTTATGCATTTAATTTATATTTGATGAATGCATAAGAAGACAAAAGACAGTTTTATAGACAGTTTTCTATAGCAGTTTCTATCTTTGCAATTACTGTACTGTTTGGGAGGTGTGGAAGATATAAGATCTTGCTAAACCTACTTGTTTCCTAATCCCCCCCCCAAAATGGACATAGTAGAACATAATGCAACCTGAAAGGCTGCAGACAAGATGTATAAACATGTATGTTAAAGTCATCCATGTCTCTGTAACAGAAACAATTTCCATGATCACTTTGTTCTGTTATCAGCTGAGTATCATCAACAAGCAAAGTATAAAACAGGGATTTTGTGTAGGATATGTGTTCGTTAAGATGATCTAAATAGAATCAAATTTTCTTTCCAGTGGATGTTTCCCAAGTGTTCCTGTTTGCAGAATACAGTACTCTAACTGCATCAAGCCTTCCAGAGCCATCTTAATGAGCTATCACTCTAGAGATATTGGCCTGGTCATTCATACTGTGAAGCTAAAGAGAATGAAAAACATAGAATGAACAGATTGTCACATGAAGTTTAGGGGAAGCCATTTAGTTAATCCATCATCATCATCATTAGATGAAGAGATATAAAATCTTAGACACAGTGAGCTGGTTCCACAGTTAAATAAGAGAGGTCAGGCTAAATTATGTTTGAGAAATTTTACAGCCTTTCCAAAATTACTTCCTCTTGTACAAGCCTGTCTTTTTTGTGACACCAATATTTTCTCATTGATCCCCTATGGCTGTGAATTAGAAGGCACCAAACTCAGAAGAAACAGAATTATGATTGACCCACAGAGAAAATGAAAAAGATAGATGATGCCTGTAAAAAGATCCATCTTATATTACCAATGATTACTTATATGTCAAATTGAGTGTAAAAAAGACTATCAAAATATATAAGAAGAAAGCATGAGATTATGAGTCCATTGTAAAAGAAATAAGAGATAATCAATGGACAATCTGAATGCCTCACTAATATCTACAAATGTTTAAACATATACATACACACACACAAAAGCACATATACATATACACAAATACTCCCAAGAGAGGATTTATCAGGAATCTTGAATAAGGATTCTCAAGCTTATATACCATTGATGGATTGTGATCTAAGTGATGGAATAACTACATGCTTTGATGAGGCAAATAATCTTTTAAAGTATGAAAGTTTTCATTGATTCTTAAAATAGCTACACTAAGCATTGGTTAATCATTAAGCATCATATTTCTGTCTACTCTATTTAGGCATAAAGTTAAGATCTGACTCTAACTACATTCAAGCCTATGATAGTTTTCCATGTGAACCCAGCAATTTCCATTGCATCTTTAAAACATCTTCAGTGTCTGAGTTTTCTTTCAGTGACATGTAAAAAATGTTAGTACAGCCCATGAATTAAGCCATCATCTGTGTAGTAGATAAAAAACCAATTTGAATTCACATTTCTCACATATAATCAAAAATAATTCTGCAAAAGATGACTTACTTGCCCAATGGGCAACCATTTGTATGCAATATGATAGGTTAAATAGAGGATAATGGAAGTGGGTGGTTTCCCTTTCAACTATGTCTTCCCAGGAAATACTTTCTGGTGAGAAAACAATTTACATGCCAATAGACTTGGAAAACATGTTTGCACAAATGCTATCAAAATGATTGCAGTTGGTTTAAACAAGCACTTTCCATCAGTTTGAGCTAATTGAAGTAGAATAATTATAACCTCTTGAGTCATAAATTAGAAAGGAGTAGGAGTAATAAATTCTTCCATATCCTTCCCTTTGGTTGTCTTCATATAAGGTGTTTCAGAAGTTTAGTGCAGGTTTAAACTATTGAAGCTCCAGATTTTGGGGACACCTTGTATATTGAGTTCTTCAAAACACATATAACCTTTATCAATTCAAGGGTTTTTTTTTTTTTACTGACTCTGTTGTACGTGATTGTATATAGCATATCTCAGAATCTCAGAACCTCAGATTTGGAAGGAGCCTTCAGAGGCCATTATACATCTTTGAAGTAGTAAAGTTTATTTGAAAAGTTCCCTTCCTGAATAAGTACTTTCTCTTTAACACCCTACATAAGTAGTACTTCTAGCTGTCTGAAGTCGGTATATGAGGGGAACCCAGTGCATCTTATGGTTCTTTGAATAGATTTGGACTCATTACTGGTAAAGCTACTATTTGTAAAATCCTAGTCCAGATTATAGAAAAATAGTTTTGATGATTGCTACTTCTAGTTCTTATTTATGATAAACATTATTTGTATATATTGCAAAGAGTGACATCATTTTCCTTTTTTCAGCTTTCTTCCTATCTCATTTTCACAAAGGACTAATCATACATGATTTCCTTTTAAAATATTAGTATAAAAGCCATTTTTAGCCTAAGTAATATGAAATATGGGATTAATTGAAATGCTCTTTGAACTATCTTCTCAACGATGTTCCTGGATAATGGGTTAAAAACCATTCATATTCCAGAAAGGACAATGGTCAATGTTGGAAGGGATGTGGGATATCTGATACTAATACATTGTTGGTGGAGCTGTGAACTACTGGGTCTGTACCCTGAAGAGATGATGAAAAACGGTAAAGACATCACTTGGACAGAAATATTCATAGCAGCCCTGTTGGTGGTGGCAAAGAATTGGAAATTAAGTAAATGTCCTTCAATTGGGGAATGGCTTAACAAACTGTAGTATATGTATGTCATGGAACACTATTGTTCTATTAGAAACAGGAGCAATGGGAATTCAGGGAAGCCTAGAAGGATTTGCATGAATTGATGCTGAGTGAGATGAGCAGGACCAGAAAAACATTGTACACGCTAACAAGATGGGAGTGATGATCAATTTTAATGGATTTGCTCATTTCAAAAGTGCAACAATCAAGGACAATTCTGGGGTATCTGTGATGGAGAATACCATCTGTATCCAGAGAAAGAATTGTGGAGTTTGAACAAAGACCAAAGATTATTACCTTTAATTTAGGGGGAAAAAACCTGTTATCTCACTATGTAATTCTACTATCTCTTATATGTTATTTTTCTTCCTTAAGGATATGATTTCTCTCTCATCACATTCAACTTAGATCAGTGTATACCATGGAAACATTGTAAAGACTAACAGACTGCCTTCTGTGGGGGGAGGGAGGGAAGGAAGATTAGGGGGAAAATTGTAAACTCAAAATAAATAAAATCTTTAAAACAAAGCATTCATAAAGGTAACTCTAACCTCATATTTGCATGTCTTATTTGAAACATTTACTCACTAAAGTCATCCTCTGATGCCTTATGATATAAAAGAAATCTGGGCTCTTGAAAACTAGACTAATAGAGTTCAAGTTTTGCCACTTTGTTAAGCGACAGAGACTTGTGTTTAACTCCAGTATTGGACTGGCTGTTTGTTGTCCAAGGATGTCCCAGGGAGTCCAGGGATCCCAGAGATTACTCTTCAACCCCATAGAGGGAATGAAAGACTATATGAATGAAAGAATGAAAAGTTGTTTATTATGTGACATGCCACTATGCTAAGTGCTGAAGATACAAATACTTAAGCAAGGACAATCCCTATCCTTAAGGAACATAAAATATAGCAAGATAACCCATATTAAAAAGTGTTAGCCAGGGAGGGATATTTTGGTTTGAAAATTATAGGGCAAGTGATTAGAGCCATAGGACAATCAACCTAGATAAAGTCAGTGATCAAGGCATCCACCAGTGAGAACACTGAATCTCCACAGTGAGAGTTCCAGGCATTAAAGGGTTAAGTCCTAAGGTTTGGGTTTCTGGTATAGGCAGCTTGGAGTCTAGGAGAGATGACCTAGCTATGAAGTTGGTCACTGGGTGATGCTTCAGAAATTTATAGAGATTATTTGCTAAGGCTTAAAAGTTCTAGACTCTGTATTCGTGGTTGAGGGGTCCCAGGCTACCTTGAAATATTGAAGTATATTTGAAAAGTAATATTGAACACTTCTTTTCTTTTTTGAAACAGAGTATAGACACAACAGACTTAAATGGGCAAACACCACTCATGTTGTCAGCTCACAAAGTAGTTGGGTAAGTAATGAGCTTTATTGAGCTATGTTCAGTCTAATTCTTGATTATTTTGCATTCAGATAATTCATTAGATTTGTGTAGCTTTGAAATTTGAAGTTGTTCTAATAAAATGATGATAATAGAACTAGAATTTTTGATATAGTTGCATTTTGGAATGCCACTGAAATATTTTCTGAAAACATTAACTTGTTAATGATGAAAAGTCTAATTTAATGATGATTAAAACATTCAAATTGTAGACTCATTAACTTGACTTGTGTTTCTTAGTTTAGGAATGTGGGGGTGTTTTATTTGTGTTTTTAATGGCTGCAGTTTGAAATCTAAATAATAAAATGCAGCTCTACAAAAGAAAGATATAAACCCCATACATATTTTTGAGATCCCTTTGAATATGTTGAGGATACTGCATTAATATTAAGTATAATTCATTTGAAAAAAAGGTCCCTTTTTACATATAATTCCATGAGGCACTTAAAATTTTCTGTATTTATCATCACAAATATATAGGATTAATAACTTATGTGATTGCTGGTGTTTTCTCTGGGCAAAAACTCCATTTATTACTATCATGGTGTTATTGGAACAAAGAGTATACACAGATTTGTCACCCCTTGGGCAGAGTTCCAAATTGTTCTCCAGAATGGTTGAATCAGTTCATAACTTTACCAACAATACACTAGGGTCACAGTTTTTCCACATCCTCTCCAACATTTTTTATTTTAATTTTCTGTCATATTAGTCAATCTGAAAGATGTGAGTATCTCAGGGTTGCTTTAATTTGCATTCAAAGAGATATTTCTTATGGAAAAGGATATAAATGATAAATAACCCAAATGTTAACCAAGTACAGCTTTGTGTATGGAGCTCCACACCCAATATCCAAACTTCATAAAGGAGGGAGGTAATGCCGTTAATTTTAAATACCAAACATTTGTTGTTTTTGTCTTTGCTTTCTTTGTTTTATCAGTTTTCATAAGGCATAGTTTCAAATCTGAAATGCTTTCTTTCCCCTAAAAACTAGAAAAGACTGTACTATTTCAGTAATGTCTCTGGGACATTTAAAGTAGAAAGGAACATTTTGATGATAGTTGTGTAAAAAATACTTGACTTTCTAATTTGTAAAATGAGAGTGTCGAATTAGATGATTTATAATATTCTCTTCAGTTTTATGCTTATTCCATTGACTTCTGGTCCATCACTTTAACGTAGATTAAATTTGAGAACTTCAAATGAAGTTTTCCTTCCTTTTTCTGTTCTATTTAATGTAGGTTAAATGTGACCTATTATCAGCTTTACCACAAAATAATTTTTTTTAACATTTAGCGCAAGCTATAAATTCTGGGAAAACAATGGGGATATAATATTTGCCTTTCAGCACTATAATAGTATTTAAACTCTGCCAAGTGAATTTCTGAAAAATTGAAATTTGAAATCATATTTTATTCAGCTCTATTTCCCACCATCTCTAGAAAATTTCCTTATCCATAATAAATAATTAGAAAATAATTCTTGATTTGAGTTTTGCAAATTTCATTAGACAAATTCATGAATTTGCACTAATGCACAGCTGGTCTATTTTATTCTTTCTTGTATTGTTCCCATTTATTTGGTATATCTTTTATCCCATTTTTCTGTTCTTTTCTCATTTCCCCAGCTAAGCTATAAACTCCTTGAAGACAAAGACTGCATCCCACTCATGCCTTAATTAATTACTTAATTCAACGATTAATATATTTTATTTTAAAATAAAATAAATCATGTTTATAATAGTGTCTATCCCCAGGGTTGTTGTAGGGATCAGATGAGATTATAATAGTAAAGGGTTAAGCATAGTATCTGGTAGGTGCTCCTATAAATGCTAGTGTTGATGATGATGATGATGATGATGATGATGATGATGATGATGACAACTGGGTTTAGAGTTAGGAAAGCCTGGTTCAGATCCCACCATGATACTGTGACTCTGAGCAAGTCACTTGACATCTGTGCTTCAGGCAGTTCCCTGGGACTTTCTGTGTGAATAGCTCTGGATTGGTAGACAGAGTTCACTCTACAAATGAAACCCCATCTTCTTTGTATATATGCGTATTTATAATAGATCCCATTGGAGTATGTATTCCATACCACTTAGCACAGAACATTGAAGGCTTAAGTTATTTTCTGCTAACAACATTTTGGTACTCATCTTTTTTTTCAACCACAGACCAGAACCCACTGGATTTCTTTTAAAATTTAATCCTTCTATCAATGTAGTAGATAAAGTTCACCAAAACACTCCACTCCACTGGGCAATTTCAGCAGGAAATGTTAGTGCTGTTGACAAACTCTTACAAGCTGGTTCAAGTCTGGATATCAGAAATATCAAGGTATGAATAAGACTTTGTCCCCCATTAATTGTGTCTTTGTCTAGAAAAGTAATAAATCAGCCAAGATTTTGATGACTAATGAGACAGACTGGTCTCCAAAATGGGAGACAAAAATTATATTTTTTGTAATTATATCACAAAATTTTTAATTACAGAAATTTGAAATTGCAAAAATTATGTTCTTTTGAAAAAAGGTTTATGATTGTGATGATTCATAGAAATGCACAGAATTCATGGTGTTTAAAAATATATTTTCCTGCTCTCTTTTTCAGGGAGAAACACCACTTGATTTGGCTCAGAAAAACAGAAATCGGCTGATTATCCACATGCTAACAGTAGAAGCTAAAATAAGAGCAAACAAAAACTTAAGACTTTGCAGGTGGCTACAGAAATGTGAGGTATTTCAAACCCATTTATTGGGCATAGTATTTGAAGTTTAAGGTTATTTGGGGAGGGGATCCAAAGAGAAACAGGGTCAAGTCATTATTTTTCTAAGTAATTATTAGATATTTATAGTTTTCCTTGGAAAAAATTACTGGGGACTAACAATTGACATTAAAAACTCAAAGCTTTCCTATCATTCAACTTTTTGTTTTTTATGATCTTGTAAATTTTAAACTGAACTTTTGAGACCTGAAAAAGGCAAAATTTGACTCATTGTTTTAAGAGTTACAAATGATGATGATGATGATGATGATGATGATGATTATCATTATCCTGAATGGTTGACAAAATCTAACTTAGAGCAGTCAAATTCAAATTATGCTTTCTGTTGAGAAAAAGTAAAGCAGAATATCTAGATACTCCTTTTAAGCTAATATTTTCAAATGAGAGATTTCATCTTCCATATGTAGCCATCTACTATATAAATAATAATAGTAATTGGCACTTTACATTTTTAAGTGATTCATAATTAGCAAACATGTCATTCTTCTGCAATAGACCTTTAAGAATATTATGGTTTTGTTACATTCCAGTAAACTGATGTAATGTGGTTCATATTAAGGCTTTATTGTGTGAGTGGTAGATTTAGAATTAGAATTTTGAAGTCTAGATTTCACCATTATTGATTATGAATCTTAAAGTACCTGAAAAAAAAATCTTTCTTTTCAGCCTTAGTTCATGTGATTTGTATTGTAACCTGTTGAAAAGAGACTTTTGTACTTTAATAGTTGAAAGAGAATAGTAAAATGAGTGGTGCCAGCCTCTAAGTCAGGATGGTGAGAGTTTATGTCTCTGGCATATACCAGCCATAATCCTGGTGCAGTTACTTCACTTGTCTTGGGGTACTCAAGCTGCTCTTTAAGACTCTTTGAAGTCACAAAGCAGATGCTGATCTCCTTTAGAAGAGGAAGTTTCCTCTTGAGGTGTTCTCTATACCAATAAAATCACAGGTTTGAGCCAAACCAAAAACTCTGACTTGGAAAGTACTTTAAAGAGAAAGTCCATGTCGTTAAGATTCTGCAATCCCAGGGCTTGACTTGGCCAAGGTGGGAAAAATGGGTTTCTCCTTTTTGTGGTTATAGAAGTCATTACCTCTCTTTTACCTTCAGTTGGAATATATTGCTGCCAGATGAACAAATGGTAGCATTAT